>NC_143500.1:31217500-31517500 GCF_051622355.1 Phaseolus vulgaris | reverse complement strand
AGGCATTGAGTAGGATTCAATTGCCAATCAGAAAACGCATATGAAAAAGGTCTCACCCTGTGTTTCAGCACATTCCTAGTCCCTTATTCACCTGCAAACCCAGAATTAAACCCCATGTACCCTTACTAGCATTCCTTTTATCGAACACTAAGAAGGCATTGAGTAGGATTCAATTGCCAATCAGAAAATGCATATGAAAAAGGTCTCACCCTGTGTTTCAGCCATTGCCAAGAAAGGAGTTGAGCCGATTGAGAAATTTCTCCTACATCAGGGACCCCTTGCTTGAACAGAACCTTATTCCTTTGCTCCCAAATACTTCAAACTATTGCTACCCACATTCCTCTCCAAATCTGATTCTGCTTATCAGACATGCGAACTAAATGAAAGTTCTCAAAATGCTTCCTCATGTCCTTGTTTTGTACCATCAAGATGCCTATCCACTTGAAACAAAGAAACCAAACACAATATAGAAATAGATGTTGGACAAATTTGTTAGAATGGATGGCTTTAAACTAGAGGGGGGTGAATTGTTTAAAGAGGGTTTTCGCAAAATTTTAAGTCAAGAATGAAATTATCTCAAGAAACAATTGATAAGGAATCCAGTTTGCCAAAAACAGCAAGCAAAAACAGCAGTACCAGAAAAACAATCGGTTGTTTCGCTGAAACAATCGGTTGTTTATACCAACAAACAAAATCAAAACTGAATTTAAAGAGATTAAGGATAGAGAGATTGCACACAGATGTTTATACTGGTTCACTCTAAACCCAGAGCTACATCCAGTCTTCTCAGAAACCACTGAGGAAATCCACTAAGCAACCACACCTTGATCACTTACACCAAAACCAAGAAAGTGACCTTGATCTCCTCAAGACACACACTTCTCTTGGCCAACACACCAACACTAAGATTTCTGATCTTGATCCCCTCAAGAACACACAACAAATCTCAGCAAACACACAAACGAAACTTGTTCAACAGAGTACAAGGATTAAACTTGTTACAGAAGATAATCTGAAATCAATACAAGCAGAATCCTATTCCACACACTTTAATCAATCACAAACTCTAAGCAATCTCAGCTCTTTTGAAAAAACTCAAAATCTGTATTCAAAAACTTGTTAAATATATTGTTACTCAAATCTGTTTTTCTGAATTTATTCAAAGATGTTGTTTGTTATCAAATCTTAACAAACTTATTCATTGCATTTAATGATTGGTCAAAGCATTTAAAGAATGAAGCGTAAACAGTTAAATCATTTAAAGCATTTAAAGCTCAGTCAAAGATAAAACAATTTTTCTGTTATGGTACCAAAACAAACAATCGGTTGTTTCCTCGAATCATGATATTTTACGGAAGTTCTTAAACTCATGATATTTTACGGAACGGGTCCTCGAATCAATCGGTTGTTAAATATATTTTACAAAGATAAAACAATTTTTCTGTTATGGTACCAAAACAAACAATTTTTCTGTTATGGTACCAAAACAAACAATTTTTAAACCCATGATATTTTACGGAAGTTCTTAAACTCATGGTATTTAGTAAGAATTCTGTTCCGTCCGGTTGACCGGGACGTCTTCGTGCGCGACCTCAACCGTCAGCTAGGGACTCCTTCCCACTGGTAGCCTGTGGATTCCTGCAAAAAAGAGGACAAAAAGGCGCCCTAGCGGCCGTGTGCACTCCGACGCTCAAGTCAGTCAGCAAGAAACACCAAAAACTGTCCACCTACGTGTCTGAGCACCTCGTATGGCACTCTGAAGGTGGTAAAAGAACTGTGTATATGTGTGTGTTGTCTCTTTCAGGCAAAAATATTCCCCAGTCGCTTGTACGTAACCTTGAAGCACGAGCCAGCAACTAGAGAGTTCTCTGGTAAATTTGCCGAAAGTTCCCCCTTTTTCCAACATTCTCCGCGCTATTTAAACTACCCAAGCATTTAAAGCGCCTTAAAGCGCTTTTAATCACAAACGTAACGCACTCATTAAAGCGTTTAATTAGAAAACGTAGCGCATTTAAGACGTTGAAACGCTCGGGAGCCATTATAGTACCTGAATGCTCGAAAGGGAAACTGTATTGAATGACTCTTAATTACCTGGCACCTGACTAAAGGGTGTTTCCATTCTGACATGGCTGTTGTACACGTGGAGGGCCTCACGACGCCGTGACCCCATCTGGGGGCGTTTCTGCCCATCTGGGGACGTTTCTACGTGTGAGTCCTCCTGCTGAGAGTGCTACTGCGCTAGGGGTGACTTTTTGGGTGCCAACTCATGCCCCCAAGTATCTAGTCACTTACTTTGAGAGCGTATCTGCCTTCCTTTTGTACTCTGCACCCGGTTGCCCTGGGCGTGACTTTCCTCTTAAGTCGTATCTGCCCCACGGGCGTCTCTGGGGCGGCAGGAGCACTTCACGAGTCAGGCTGCCCTTCACTGGTACTATTACTATGGCCTTGAAGCCACCTTTTCCTTCTCTTTATCGCTGCCCCGTGCTATTGGGACCTGAGGCCTTCCCACGGCGTCGCTCCCTCCATGGTCTTTCCTACCCATGGGTATCGGGGAACCACACCGTGATTGCCTTACTTTAGCACTGTTTGATCTGGCGACGCCCTGGTTGGGCGACGCCTTCACCTAGGCGACACCTTGCCTTGGCGACGCTTCCTCTTGGCGTCTCTCCACCCAGGCGACGCCTTGTGTTGACTTTGTCTCTCCAGCAGTTGACTTTGACCTTGACTTAGTCAACGCCCGGATACGGGACGGTACACAAGCCCCCCAGTCTTAAGCCGAAGACTTGTCTTCAGCGTCAAGACTAAAGCCTCGCCCACGCCGTCCACGTGCCATCCTGATGACATGTCATTCTCTGCTGACTCAGCAACTCTTCGAATTATTGACGCGACATTTTCTGAACCACAGGGGTATTCTTAATGACTGATTGGACATTCCCTGAAATGAGGATGATAACACCTTTTGGGCTACCCTTGATCGCGCGCCACGTGGCCCATCGCGCGGCCATCCTCCAGGGACCTTTGCGTTTCCCTTGGGCAATTGATCCTCTGACGCGTGGCACGATCCCACGGCCCTACGTTAGCACCTCTCGAGTTGCGAAATGTAACGTTTAAGTTACTCCAAACCCCGCGCTCACCCTACTGTTACATTCATTCACTATGCAACTCCGCACTGTTCATCGCCTCCAAAACCCCTTTCCTCTGCAATCACGATTCCCTCCTTGCTGCGCTCGTCTACTGCCTCCATTCCAATAACAAAGGTACGATCTCGAGTATTCACGACTCTTCCCTTTCGTCGCATTATAGGATTCATTGAATTGCCTGGGACTGTTGTTATTCTCGTTATTACTGCATTTCTCCGCTTCTTCTTCCTCCTCTGATTTCTCTCGCGTGGGTGACGCTTCCTGGGGTTCTTTCCCCTTCTTGCCATAGCTAAACTTGCTAAACCCTTTTTCTTCTCTTCTTTCTCCAGCTATCTATTTTCACCATGACGCGCGCGAACACGGAGCCTGATTCTTCTCCCACGACCCCCAAGTCCAACTACAAAGCCTTCTACCCCTGGGCCCCCGACGAGCTCCTGAGTGAATGCACCAGCCTGACTTCCTTCCAGGACCTGGAAGCTCACCGGGGGGATCCCCATTTGTACAACTTTAACGCCTTCTGCCGCACCCACGACGCCCACATATCCGTCCGTCCCGGCAGGCCTGGGGAACCTGTTTTTTTGGACGACAGACCTAGAAAGAGGAAACCCTTCTTCTTCATGTACCAGACCGTGTTCAAGCGCGTAGGAGTGCGTCTCCCATTCACTCCCTTCGAACGGGAGCTTCTCACTGAAATCAACACTGCCCCCGCCCAGCTTCATCCCAACAGCTGGGCATTCGTGCCGGGCTTTCAGATTCTTTGTAGATACCTGGGCATCCCCCCTTCTGTAGATATCTTCCTGCATTTCTTTGAGGTGAAGAAACAGGGGAAAAGCTTCTAGGTAAGCTTTTTCGGGATCGCAGGCAGGATCCTCCTATCCCTCTTCCAGAATTCTTACAAGAACTGGAAAGGGAAATTCTTCAGGGTGTGCAGCACCAAGCACGATCCCACAGCTTTGGATGGCTTCCCCCTTTACTGGACGGAGCGCCCTAAATTGCTCAGGGCCAAAACCCTGGAAGAGTTATCTCCCGCTGATAGGGAGGTAAGCAAAGCCTTGGCGGGGTTGGGGATCATCTTTGATACCTTGAAGCTGGTCGCTAGCGAGTACAATGCCCACGCCCTGACCACCTATTTTGGTAAGGGGCTCTCCCCTTGTCTTTCTTGCTATGAACAGCCTGCTATCGAGTGTTTGTTCCCCCCATACTATTGTGCTCGTTTTACACTGTGCCATGTTACTTGCATTTCACGTCTCTTCATGTATTGTGAATTCGCATAGCTGCTTTAGTACTAATTCTTGCTGCTTGGCCTGTCTTGATGAAGGATCGATGATGGGCGCTTCCAAGAGAATGATGCTGGCGAAGGCAATGAAGGAGGCACGCGCCGCCAAGGCGGGCGCCTCCTCCACCCCTGCTGCTGATCCTGTTCCCCCGCTGATTCTGTCGCCGCCTCCTCCGATCACCGTCGAGGCTATCTCGAGTTCACCTCCGTCATCTCCTCGCAGCGTTGCAGCACTTCAGACTCCTCGCTCTCCTCTACCCATCGCCGTTGTTCCCCTAGCCGCGGCCTCGTCACCGGCTCCAACCCCCCTTGACAAAGGGAAACGGGTTTTGGAGGTTCTAACGGATGATGAGGACTCAGAAGGCGTGGCTCCCTTCAGAAGAAGAAAATCTACGCGGGTTCCTCTTTCGGTAGAGGCGTCGCCCCAGGGAGGGAACCCCTTCATGGATAACCCTCCGAGTGCGACCTCACTCCCCCCCATGACACTCCACGAGGAAAGGGGGGAAGGCGCCGAATCTGCCCCGCCTCCGCCGCCGGCAGAAACCATTGCTTCCCCTGCTTCCGTCGCTGTCGCCCCTGACTTCATCGCCATCCCTCCTCCGATTATGCATCTAATGAGGGGCTTCAGCAGTGGGACTCTGCCAGAGGGCACAGACAGGAAGGAAGGCATGCCCTTCTACCTGGGGGCCTTCCTGGCGGTGGCCCTTGAATGGCGCGCCCAGGCCAGAAACGCGGTCTTGCAAGCTCAAACTCTCCAGGCCTTGGAAACAAAGGCAACTACCCTGGAAGAGGAAATGAGGACCCTGGGGCGCCAGAACGAAGCTTATCAAACTTCTCAGAAACAAATGCAAGAGTCCAAGGCAGAAACTGAGAGGCAACTGGCCGAGGCATTGGAGTTCCAGGCTGGTCTTTATAATCGTGAAGTCGCCCTCCAAGTCCAGGTAACGGGCCTTCAGGAACTGGTCAAAACGGATGCAGAAACTCGAAAGGACCTGAAGGACCGTTGCTGTGAACAGGCTGCCAAGATGGAGCGGATGGAGGGGAAATGGCCACGCAGGCCAAGGCTATGGACCTTCTCCGGGCTGACTACGACAAATTACAGGTCGAGGTCAATCGACTTCGCGTTGAGAAGGAGGCTCTAGAGAAGCAGGTGGCCTCTGGGGATGCCGCCGTTGAGGAGCTGGAGAAGGAGAAAAAGTCCCTTATCCAGGAGATGACGAGTACTTTCGAGGAGGGATTCCAAGAGGCTCTGACCCAGGCGTCCTGTGAGAACCCTGGCATCAATATTTCAAACTGCGACCCCATGCACCATGTCGTCGACGGGAAGGTCGTGCCCATGGACGTGGATGACTGAACCGCTGCCTCTCAACCGCCACCTTCAGCTTCACGCTTAAGGGCTTTATACTTTACCTTCGTTTTTGATTTTATCTGTTAAAATTTGTAATTCTTTGAACTACCCGCACTCTTGTTACTGATTTGGGGCGTTCGCATGATTCCCTTTATGTCTTTGCCATATACGATTCTGCTTGTGCAATCTCATTCTCATCTTTTACCTTCGCGTGCTTCGATCATTTTATCTGTGTTCTGCCCATTTCTTTCACTTCGTTGGGCGGCTTTGTATGACCGAGAAAGGTCGCGTGACAACCCTCACGCCCGTGGAGAGGCTCACCTAGTGACGCCGTATCGTCCACGAGGTGTTTCTAACACCGAAACGGTTCTCTCCCTGATTCTTAGCCCCTGGCGCCCACGCCTAAGGAGAGGCCTGCTACAGCAGTGCCGTATCGTCCCCGGGTGTCTAAAACGTCGAGTGCTTTGGGGGGGTTCGTCCCCTCTATGGTCTTTCCTCCCCATAGGTATCGGGGGACACCCTGCCAGTAATTCGCTGGCGTTTGGCGACCTTGTCTCCCTCCACAGTCTTTCCTACCCGTGGGTATCGGGGAAACAACGCCAGCAACTAACTCTGCTTCCTTCACTTTCGTCTCCCTCCACAGTTTTTCATACCTGTGGGTATCGGGGAGGCGACGCCAGTTGGTATTTGGGTTGGCGACGCCCGTGACGTCTCACGCTGGCGTCGCTCTTCACGTCCTTCCGGGCGACGCCTCAGGCGTTTCCTTTACTTCGACATTGACTTTGATTCTTGCCTTGGTCGATGCCTGATGGCAGCGAAGTACTCAAGGCTTTGTCTGTGCCACCCACGTGGCGCTCCTTGTATAGCTGATGGGACGTTCCGTCATTCGACTTGATCCACGTGGCGCTGCTTGTATGGTTGATGGGGCATCTAGTCATCCCATTAAGTTCTGACTCCTGCTGTACCCCTGACTCACTTTCGACGGTGCATCGTACCACTGGATATTCTGCTGATACGACGTTTTCTGATTTAAACCAGTGGTGCCAGTGTCATCCTTTCGTCTTCTGCCACGTGTATCAATCGTGCGGTGCGTCCATTCGCATCATTTGGCGCTCTAACCGCTTTATTTAACTCTTCAAACTCTGGAACTATCTTCATCATTTTCTCACTCTTCATAACCTACTTGCGTTCTTTCTTGTTGCACCCTTTCTTCTCTGTCGAAGGGTTGTTCTAACCTTCGCTCCCCTCGCTCAACTCTTGCATTTCTGGCAGTCCTGATCTTGTTAAAGAATGTCGTTTCACGCTGCTTCCTCCAGGGTCCGTCCCAAAGATTTGTACCCTTGGGCTTCGAATGAACTTCTTGACGAGTGTTCATGCTTACTCTCTACCAGGGCCATACGGGAGCACAAAGGGGAGTCATGTTCTTATGACCACCGGGCCTTCGCAAGGAGGCATGATGACGACATCGCTGTGCTCCCTTGCACTCTGGGGGAGCCAGTGTGTGGAGACGAACGGGCCAACGACGGGGTCCCTTTCTTTTACTTTTACCAGGTGGTGTTCAAGACCATCGGGGTGCGCTTACCCTTCTCCTGGTTCGAGAAGGAACTGCTGACGGAGATCAACGTTGCTCCGGCCCAGTTGTACCCCAACAGCTGGGCCTTTGTCAAAGCCTTCGACGTTCTCTTCGGGTTTTTGGGTTGTGCACCCTCGGTTGACCTCTTTCTTCACTTCTTTGAGGTGAAGAGGCAGAGACACAACCTCTGGGTAACTCTCAGCAATGTACCCGGAAGAGTTCTCTTCACACCCTTTCAAAGCTCGTTCACGGGGTGGAAAGGCCGGTTCTTCAAGATCTGCCGTACTGATCTTGTTCCCGACGCTCTGGATGGGTTTCCGCTGTACTGGGTGAGAGAGGAAAAGGTCCTCAAAGCCAAACCCCTCAAGAATCTGGCTCCAAGTGATCAAATAGCTTGCCGGATTCTTGCTGAGGCGGGAGGTTTTGACTCTGCTACGGTGATCAGCCTGGAGTTCAACGCTGGGACTCTTGAGAAGTACATATGTAAGAACCACTGCCTTAGGAAACTCGGCCTTCGTTACTTTCTAACTGCGCCTGTCTTTCTTCATGGTGTCTCTAACACGTCTTTTCCCCTGGTGCAGGTTCGAAACTAAACCAAGAAAAGAGGACACGACTTACTCGAGCGCTGCGGGCTGGAAAAGGGGCTTCGCCTTCCTCCAGTGATGACTCTGATGAGCGCTGAGAAATGGCTTGTTCGTGTTTTTGCATGATTTGTAGCGTTTGCTCCGTTTGTGCCGCTCCCATTGTATTGAACATTGCTTGTAACAACAACTTTTCAATGTCATACTTGATTTTTGTAACGCTGCTTCACTTTGCATATGCTTCATGTACTGCGCGCTTTCCTTTCGTCTCGTTCTTCCAACGATGCATGTCTTCACTTGGGCGACGCCTGCTTAGGGCAACGCCCTTATCTAGGTGGCGCCTTCTTTCTGGGCGACGCCATGACCTAGGCGACGCCTTCTTTCTTGGCGACGCCATGGCCTAGGCGGCGCATCACGTAATCTTCAAACAAGCAAAGATAAAGGCTGAAAACCAAGGCACTTCTTTTTCTCAAACTGGTTTTTCCTTTTATTAGGGTGACCTCATTAAAAAACCCCCGAGAGGGAAAAAGAGCGTCCCCTTCAACTAAATCGTTACATACTGCTTACATAAGTGAACTGAAATAAAATTTTAAGTTGGCTGCATTCCAACTGCGCGGGATGGGCCCTCCATCTAAAGTCTCCAAGTTGTACGAACCGTTGCCCTTAGCCTCAGTAACTCTGAAGGGCCCGGTCCACTTGGGAGACAGCTTATTCTCCAACTCGTATGGGTGAGCTTTCCTCATCACTAGGTCGCCAACCTGAAACTGTCGCGGCTTTACCTTAGAGCTATATTGCCGCTCTACTCTTCTCTTTGTCGCTTCAGCTTTTATTCTGGCTTCTTCCCTGGCTTCTTCTAGCAGATCCAGGTTTACCCGCCTCTCTTCATTGGACTCCTCCACCACAAAGTTTTGAAAACGTGGTGAGCTTTCATGTATTTCTACTGGAATCATCGCGTCCGACCCGTACACCAAACTGAAGGGCGTCTCCATAGTAGAGGATTGGGGCGTGGTGTGATATGCCCATACAATCCTTGGCACCTCTTCCGCCCACGCCCCTTTGGCTTTCTCTAACCTTCTTTTTAACCCCCTCAGCAGAACTCTGTTTGCCGACTCTACTTGTCCATTGGTCTGGGGGTGTTCAACCGACGCGAACACTTGTTTGATTCCTACTTCAGCACACAGATTTCTCAACTGCTGACTGGCAAACTGGGTCCCATTGTCAGATATCAGGCGCCTAGGTACGCCAAAGCGACACACAATGTTTCTCCACACGAAATGTTGTACCTTATGCGCAGTGATCTGTGCCACGGGCTCTGCCTCTATCCACTTAGTGAAGTATTCGATGGCGATGATCAGATACCTCATCTGCCTAATTGCCAGTGGGAAAGGGCCCAGGATGTCAATTCCCCATGTATGGAAAGGCCACGGGCTGTATATGGACCGCAACTCTTCTAGCGGCGCCTTGTGCCAGTCGGTGTGCTTTTGGCATTGCCTACACCGCTGGGCGTGCCGTGCGCAATCCTCTTTCACTGTTGGCCAGAAGAAACCTGCGCGTATTACCTTGGAGGCTAAGGATCTTCCTCCTACATGGCTTCCGCATATGCCTTCGTGTAGCTCCGCCATTATCCTGGTGCACTCATCGCCACTGACGCATGTTAGGATAGGGTGAGTGAAGCCGTGCCTGAACAGCACCCCATCCACCAAAGTATATCTTGCGGCATTTCTTTTGACTTTTTTACCCTCTTCAGGGTCCACTGGAAGAGCCCCATCCGCCAGGTATCGTTTATAGGGCGTCATCCAGGTGTCTCCCTTGGACAAAACACAGACCTGCATCTGCTCTTCCTCAGGCACACCCGCGTATATGCTGATGCGGGGCGCCCTCTGCGTATCTTGGGTCAAAGAGGAATGACTCCTCGGCCTTCCCCTTGATGTATAAATCTGGAGGACATCCACCCTGTTGTCTTCCACGAATCGACGCGGAGCTTTGAGAGTCTCCTAGATCACTGTCCTATGTCTACCCCCCTTGCCTGAGCTGGCCAGCTTTGCGAGCAGGTCAGCTCTGGCATTCTGCTCCCTCGGGACATGTATCAGCTCAAGAGCGTTGAACGCCCCCTTCAATAACTGGACGTATCTCAGATACGCCGCCATCTGTGGGTCCTTCGCCTGGAATTCACCCGACACCTGCCCCATAATCAACTGAGAGTCGCTCTTGACCAGGAGGTTCTGTGCGCCCATCTCCTTAGCCAAGAGCATTCCTGCTATCAGGGCTTCATATTCTGCCTGATTGTTACTTTCCTTGAAGGCAAAACGCAAGGCCTGCTCGATCAGTATGCTGTCGGGTCCTTCCAACACTATTCCCGCACCGCTCCCCTGTTGGTTTGAAGAGCCATCAACCGAGAGCAGCCACTGCGAACTCGCTTCCACCTCTTGCTCACCTCCGGGCGAAAGTTCTACTACAAAATCTGCGTACACCTGCCCTTTGATGGATCCTCTAGGCTCGTACTGGATGTCGAATTCTGACAGTTCCACTGCCCAGCGTACCATTCTTCCTGCCACATCAGGTTTCTGCAGCACTTTCTGTATAGGGAGGTTGGTCATCACCACCACCGTAAAGCTGTGGAAGTAATGACGGAGCCTCCTAGCAGAGAACACTACCGCCAGCGCCGCCTTCTCTAGTGCTTGGTACTTCGTCTCAGCCCCCTGTAAGGCCTTGCTTACGAAGTAGATGGGCTTCTGACTCTGGTCCTGCTCTTGGACCAACACAGAACTGATGGCCCGCTCCGTTACAGTAAAATACAACCGGAGGGGCACGCCCGTTACCGGCTTGCAGAGAACCGGTGGCGTCGCCAGGTACTCCTTCAGCTTAATGAAAGCCGCTTCGCATTCATCAGTCCATGCAAAGCGACTGTTTCTCTTGAGGCACTGGAAGTACGGGTGCCCCTTTTCTCCTCCGGCGGAAACAAACCTCGAGAGCGCCGCCATCCGCCCTGTCAACTGTTGCACCTCCTTTACCGATGTCGGACTCCGCATGGCGATAATAGCCGCACATTTGTCGGGGTTCGCCTCTATCCCCCTCTCGGTGAGCAAAAAACCCAAGAACTTACCGGCCTCTACCCCGAAAACACACTTCTCGGGGTTCAACTTGAGGCGGTACTTGGATATTGTGTTGAACAACTCCTCCAGGTCTGCCATGTGCTGCACTCTGTTCTGCGACGCCACCACCATATCGTCTACATAAGCGTACACATTCCTCCCAAGCATTGGCGCCAGGACCTTGTCCATTAGCCTCTGGTACGTGGCGCCCGCATTTTTCAGCCCGAAGGGCATCACCTTGTAGCAGTAACTGCATGTCTCCGTCATGAATGCAGTCTTGCTCTCGTCTCTTGGGTGCATCTTGATTTGGTTGTACCCTGAAAAGGCGTCTAGGAAACTTAACACCTTGCTGCCGGACGCACTGTCTACCAAGGCGTCGATGCTGGGCAGCGGATACGAGTCCTTTGGGCATGCCTTGTTCAGGTCCGTGAAGTCAACGCACATCCTCCACTTTCCGTTCGCCTTTTTCACCAAGACGACGTTGGCGAGCCACTCAGGATACTGAATCTCCCTGATGTGGCCAGCACCCAGCAGCTTCTGCGTTTCGTCTTTCACCACCTGCTGTCGTTCCTCATTGAACTTCCTTCGTCTCTGACGCACGGGGCGGACCGTGGCGTCCATGCTGAGGTGGTGACACAGGAAATCGGGGTCGATGCCTGGCATATCCGAGGCGGACCATGCAAAGGCATCCAGGTGGCGTGAAATCATTTCTGCCACCCCTTCCTGTTCTTCTGGGCTTAGCGAACTTCCTAACTTGAAAGTTTTGCTGCCAATCTCCCTTTCTATGGCGTTAGCTGCAGGCTGCTCCCTGCTATCATCTTCGACGGGCGCCGCCTCTTCTACGGGCGCCGCGTCGTCAGGGCCTTCCTCCATTGGCACATCTGCTTCGGGCATCGCCCTCTCCGCTATGGCCTCTTCAGGCGTCAGCCCAGCGGGCGTCGCCTCAATCATCGTCGCGTCCGCGCTCGGCGGACGTTCATACACCATGAATACGCCTCTCTTCGTTTTCAGGCTGTTTTCATAGCATTTCCTCGCCTCCTCCTGGTCTGACCTGATGACTATCACCCGGCCACTGAGGTCCGACAGCTTCATCTTCATGTGACGGGTGGAGGACACCGCGCTCAGACGGTTTAACGCCGGTCTGCCCAGCAAAATATTGTAGGCAGAATTAGCGTTCACGACGAGGTACCGGATGCTCTCGGTACGGGAGGCCTCTCCGTCTGTGAACGTAGTCCTCAACTCCAGGTACCCCCGGACTTCTACCTGGTTATCCCCGAACCCATACAAACATCCCGTATAGGGACTCAGCAGATCGGGGGACAACCGTAACTTATTAAAGGTCGACAGAAACATGACGTCTGCCGAGCTTCCTTGATCAACAAGCACTCTGTGGACCTTCCTTCCAGCTGTGACGACTGAGATGACAACGGGGTCGTTGTCGTGGGGCACCACATCTCGGAGGTCTCTTCTTGTGAACACAATATCTGACTCCCAGGGCTCCCCCGAGAGCCTCTCTTCGATTGAATTCACCCCCCTCGCGTATTTCTTCCGCTGGGAGGCGGTGGGTCCTCCGCCGGAAAAACCTCCAGCAATGGTGTGGACCTCGCCAAGCACAGGCATCTCGTGTGTTGGCTCATCTGCCGGCGGCGGCACGGTGGCGGTCGTTGTGGAATCTGCGACCTTTCAAAAACCCAGTCCTCACCAGCTCATCTAGCTGGTAGCCCAATGACAGGCAATTATCAATTTGGTGTCCGAAAGCCTCGTGGAATTCGCACCAAGAGTCTTTACGGGGCCCTAACACCTTGTCAGTCTTCGCCGGTCGCCTCAGCCTCTCAGCTATGTTGGGCACGGCGATCAAATCCTTCAACTCAACCACGAAGTTGTACCTCGCCGGTCTTGCTCTTTCTCTGGCGGGGCGTTCGCCTCCTGCTGGGCCCCGGGGCTGGGGCTTTCTGGCCTCGTAGGGGCGTCTCGCCTCTGGCTTCTTTCTCCCCGTCGTGGTCTCATTGACTCTGACGGGTTGAACTCGAGTCGGTCACCTCGGGCGTGAGGGCACAAATGCGTACACGATCATAGGCTCCTCTGTTGTACCAACCTTCACGACCTGGGCCCCGAAGCGATTGATATACTCCTTCAGGGTCTCCCCCTGATACTGCTTCACGTCAAACAGATCGTAGGAGACCGGCGGCGGGGCCTTGTTTGCTAAGTACTGTTCTCTGAATAACCGCGACAATTGGCGGAAAGATGTGATATGGCCCTCTGGAAGGCTAATGAACCAGTCCATAGACATCCCGGTCAGGGTGCTCATGAAGAGCTTGCACTTGGCAGCATCAGAACCGTCTATCAGGACCATCTGTGTGTGAAACGCAGCAAGGTGCGTCTCTGGGTCCTCCATCCCGGTGAAGATTACCTTGGGTCCCGCGAACGTGTTCGGGATCGCTGCGTCCAGGATCTCCTGCGAGAAAGGAGTGGAAAACTCCCTTGGTGGGGAATGGTTCTCCGTCTCGTCCTGTCTCGGCCGCCTCCGATCGTTTCTCAGGCTCTGGCGCAACTCCTCATTCACACGGTGGAGCTCTTCGTTCCGCTCATGCGAGGCATCGAGGTCTGCCTGCATGCGTTCCTGTTCCAGTTTCGAATCCGCCATGTCCTGCTGCAGCCCCCTCATTATCTCCAGGACCTATTGCATGGATAGGTCTGCTGAGGCTGCGCGTGCTGCTCTTCGTCTGGTGGGGGCCATTGTCACTCCAACCTCTTTCAATGTCACTGTAACTTGGTAAATTTTCTCGAACTTGTGATGGGACTGATGTTTTATATCGGCCCCACGGTGGGCGCCAAATGTTCCGTCCGGTTGACCGGGACGTCTTCGTGCGCGACCTCAACCGTCAGCTAGGGACTCCTTCCCACTGGTAGCCTGTGGATTCCTGCAAAAAAGAGGACAAAAAGGCGCCCTAGCGGCCGTGTGCACTCCGACGCTCAAGTCAGCCAGCAAGAAACACCAAAAACTGTCCACCTACGTGTCTGAGCACCGCGTATGGCACTCTGAAGGTGGTAAAAGAACTGTGTATATGTGTGTGTTGTCTCTTTCAGGCAAAATATTCCTCAGTCGCTTGTACGTAACCTTGAAGCACGAGCCAGCAACTAGAGAGTTCTCTGGTAAATTTGCCGAAAGTTCCCCCTTTTTCCAACATACTCCGCGCTATTTAAACTACCCAGGCATTTAAAGCGCCTTAAAGCGCTTTTAATCACAAACGTAACGCACTCATTAAAGCGTTTAATTAGAAAACGTAGCGCATTTAAGACGTTGAAACGCTCAGGAGCCATTATAGTACCTGAATGCTCGAAAGGGAAATTGTATTGAATGACTCTTAATTACCTGGCACCTGACTAAAGGGTGTTTCCATTCTGACATGACTGTTGTACACGTGGAGGGCCTTACGACGCCGTGACCCCATCTGGGGCGTTTCTGCCCATCTGGGGACGTTTCTACGTGTGAGTCCTCCTGCTGAGAGTGCTACTGCGCTAGGGGTGACTTTTTGGGTGCCAACTCATGCCCCCAAGTATCTAGTCACTTACTTTGAGAGCGTATCTGCCTTCCTTTTGTACTCTGCACCCGATTGCCCTGGGCGTGACTTTCCTCTTGAGTCGTATCTGCCCCACGGGCGTGTCTGGGGCGGCAGGAGCACTTCACAAGTCAGGCTGCCCTTCACTGGTACTATTACTATGGCCTTGAAGCCACCTTTTCCTTCTCTTTATCGCTTTCCGTGCTATCGGGACCTGAGGCCTTCCCACGGTGTCGCTCCCTCCATGGTCTTTCCTACCCATGGGTATCGGGGAACCACACCATGATTGCCTTACTTTAGCACTGTTTGATCTGGCGACGCCCTGGTTGGGCGACGCCTTGCCTTGGCGACGCTTCCTCTTGGCGTCTCTCCACCCAGGCGACGCCTTGTGTTGACTTTGTCTCTCCAGCAGTTGACTTTGACCTTGACTTAGTCAACGCCCGGATAATGTTCCGTCCGGTTGACCGGGACGTCTTCGTGCGCGACCTCAACCGTCAGCTAGGGACTCCTTCCCACTGGTAGCCTGTGGATTCCTGCAAAAAAAGAGGACAAAAAGGCGCCCTAGCGGCCGTGTGCACTCCGACGCTCAAGTCAGCCAACAAGAAACACCAAAAACTGTCCACCTACGTGTCTGAGCACCGCGTATGGCACTCTGAAGGTGGTAAAAGAACTGTGTATATGTGTGTGTTGTCTCTTTCAGGCAAAAATATTCCCCAGTCGCTTGTACGTAACCTTGAAGCACGAGCCAGCAACTAGAGAGTTCTCTGGTAAATTTGTCGAAAGTTCCCCCTTTTTCCAACATTCTCCGCGCTATTTAAACTACCCAAGCATTTAAAGCGCCTTAAAGCGCTTTTAATCACAAACGTAACGCACTCATTAAAGCGTTTAATTAGAAAACGTAGCGCATTTAAGACGTTGAAACGCTCGGGAGCCATTATAGTACCTGAATGCTCGAAAGGGAAACTGTATTGAATGACTCTTAATTACCTGGCACCTGACTAAAGGGTGTTTCCATTCTGACATGGCTGTTGTACACGTGGAGGGCCTCACGACGCCGTGACCCCATCTGGGGCGTTTCTGCCCATCTGGGGACGTTTCTACGTGTGAGTCCTCCTGCTGAGAGTGCTACTGCGCTAGGGGTGACTTTTTGGGTGCCAACTCATGCCCCCAAGTATCTAGTCACTTACTTTGAGAGCGTATCTGCCTTCCTTTTGTACTCTGCACCCGGTTGCCCTGGGCGTGACTTTCCTCTTAAGTCGTATCTGCCCCACGGGCGTCTCTGGGGCGGCAGGAGCACTTCACGAGTCAGGCTGCCCTTCACTGGTACTATTACTATGGCCTTGAAGCCACCTTTTCCTTCTCTTTATCGCTGCCCCGTGCTATTGGGACCTGAGGCCTTCCCACGGCGTCGCTCCCTCCATGGTCTTTCCTACCCATGGGTATCGGGGAACCACACCGTGATTGCCTTACTTTAGCACTGTTTGATCTGGCGACGCCCTGGTTGGGCGACGCCTTGCCTTGGCGACGCTTCCTCTTGGCGTCTCTCCACCCAGGCGACGCCTTGTGTTGACTTTGTCTCTCCAGCAGTTGACTTTGACCTTGACTTAGTCAACGCCCGGATACGGGACGGTACAAATTCTGAAAGACTTTTCCTGAGATTTAAAAAAACCTCGAAGGACACGTCCCTCAGAGATGGTTTAGCGGGGGAACTGTAACCCTAGATAAATGACTTAATAGAAGTTTTAACCATAGATAATATAAAAATAAACACCTATTAAAATTATTTTTTCTTGTAGTGTAATTAGGGACGAATAAAAGTAAATCTTTACTCCATCAATCACAAAATATAAGATAGTAGTAACTAATTCAGCTTTTCTATCTTAGAAAAATGATTGAATTAAAAACTTTAAATGAATTTATCCGTAATTATAATACAATTTTAAAAATTACTATTATACATAGTTAAACATAGAAATAGAGTAACGTTGAAATTTTAATTCTTGAGTTTGCTTATCTCCATAAAAAAAAGAAAATTTCAGAATATTTATATTTCATGAACTAAAATAATTAAAATGATTAAATAAAAAAGCGTGAAAATATTTTAAATTGAGAGATTCAAATTAAAATATATAAAATCTCTAATTAAAAAAGGATTAGGGTTTTGGTTCCTTATTTTCATCTGATGTTTTTTTACTTGTATTGCCATGGAAAGGTAGTTAAACTTCCTATGGAATAACATTGAGATCAACTTTTGTCACCAGTCTTCAACGTTGAAGTATAAACCTTCCGTATTCTCCCAATCACCTTCGTCATAATTACCCTGTACTTTCTCATAGCAACATTACTTCTGCACAACCCATTTCTCTTTTCCATCCTCAACCGTTCCTCGTCACTACCCAAAACCGCACCACTCAAAACAAATGCCTCAACAAGTTTAGGATACAACATAACCAACGAATCCCTCAGTTTCGCCGAAACCTTCACCTTCGACTTCGAGCCCTCGCCGTCTTCACCGCAATGCCCAACTCTCACGCGCCCGTTCGCGTAGTCGGCGCACGCGCTCAGAATGGCATGCGCCCGGTCACGGAAATGGGCAACGACGAAGGTTTGGAAGTTCCGCGGCGGGCGGCGTAGCTGACAAAGCATGGTCCTACAGTTGAGAGCGAAAACGGCTTCATTGTAAGCCTGCGACCTCTTCTCCAAGAACACGCGTCCGAGTAAGAAAATCTCCGACCAAAAGTCGTTGAAAAACGGCTTGTCGTTTAGAACAAGCGCTTGGATCGAAAGTAACAACTGTAGCACGGTGGAGCGAGACGGGTCCCACCTCTCGTTTCTTCTCCCGATCCACGTGTTGATCAGGCTCAAGCACACCTGGCCATTGCTGTATAAGTTCGGGTTGACGGAGAAGCCGTAGGAGCGGAAATGAACATCCGGCGGGCTGGCCGGGTAATCTGGCGGGAACGCGATGTCGAAAAAGAAGAGACCGTCGTGGTAGGGGGTGCCGGCGGCGCCGACAATCGTTGCTCGGAGCAAATCGATGCGTTTCTCGTATACACGAACGTATATGGAATCGGGGAGGCCGCGGGCGAGGATTTTCCACTCTCTCATGATCCTCTTGTACACGTTACTCCCTACTCTGCTGAACCCCCTTGAGTCCACAACTGGTACTAGGAAGTAGTGGTCAGCGTCGTCCGATACGACGTCGAAGCGTTCCATGTTGTTGTTATTGTCGGTGCCTGCCGCCATGTGTTGCTTTGTTTGCTATGTCTCTCTGCAAGTGAGTGTTGCTGTTAAATACAGTGTGAGCAAGGAGCACGTCGCAGTTGATGCGCAATTTCAGCATTGAGTTGAATAAGAATAATCAACATACCACGTGCTCTCTTACAGGTTTCATCATCCAATAATTTCTCCATTTTTGCTTCCTTGTAGTTATGAAGGAAATAAAAGATGCTTGATTTCCACTTTATCTCAAATCTACTCCCTCTTTTAACCTTATGTGTCTTTCTTGCAGCATAATCATTTAATCTAATTAAATTGTTTCATTGTTTTTAGTAATTTTCTCACTTTCTTTTTTCTATAATTAACGTGTTCAACACAAATCTAGCAATTGTACACATATTCTCTGTAGGTAAGAATTACTTATATAAACACCATTAATGCTAATGAATAAAGTAAGTGAGCCTCATGTCATTGATACTTAATAGTGTATTTGAAAACCAATTCATGAATGCATATTAATGACATAATCAATAATCATTAATACTCATAAATTGCAAGTGATTCCAAATTCATCAATGAACATTAACTAGATAATCAATGCTCATTATTTATAAGTGGAACTTCACGCATTAATGAACATTAATTTGCATAATAAATACAGTACAAAGTTTTATCTCTTAAATCTATGTGCCTTCTCACACACTTTAACAACAAGTTGTTGTTTTTCAACTTAATTTCTATATATTTATTACGGGAAAGAGTAGTTATATTTAAAGAGTATTAATTCAATTTTTGAGTATATGTATATATATAATTTTTCACATTTTTTTGATGATTTTTAATTTTTTCTTATGATTTTAATTTTATTATAATTTTAAATTAGTTTATTATTTATAGATGAATAATGTGAAAAAAAAACTCATTAAAAAAAATTAAATTTAGAGACAAAAAATATTATTGACTAAGTTATATATTATTTTATAAATTAAAAAATATTAATATTTAGAGTAGTTTCTATTATTAATAGAAATTTATAAAATAGTTTTTAAATTAGTATCTAACATTAGTTACTAATTATTTTATATTATAGATAGTAACTAACATTAGCTAAAACCTTGATAGTTACTTTCTAGAATATAAAGTAGTTAGTAGATGAAATTTTGGTAGCTAATGTTAAATACCAATTTAAAGACTACTTTATAAATTTTTATTATAATAGAAATTACTTTAGATATCAATAATTTTTGAGTTTATAAAATGATATATAATTTAGTCAATATATTAATTAATTAGGTCTCTAAAAATATTTTTTTATTTAATTAATTTTGTTATGTAAAAATTAAATTTTTGTTCCGACCTCAAGTCGTTGGACAGCATCGCTAGGGTCAATCACCGCATTCGAGGTATTGTCCGCTTTGGAGGTTGGTGCTCCGTCACGGTTTTGTCCTTAAAAGGCGCATCGATTTCTGAGCGATGTGGGACTATATTGGCATACGGGAACAAGCCCCCCAGTCGAGGTCTAAGGGGAGTGGATCCCCCTAGTTGAGGGGCGAAGGAGCCTCTTCGGCCCTACGGTGGGCGCCATTGTTCCGACCTCAAGTCGTTGGACAACATCGCTAGGGTCAATCATCGCATCCGAGGTATTGTCCGCTTTGGAGGTCGGTGCTTTGTCACGGTTTTGTCCTTAAAAGGTGATATGAGTTGCATTGAACATAGACACTTTAGAAATCTTGAAAACAACATTATAGGAGAAGAATAACAACAATTAAAGGATCAAAGAGTGCTTAGAACAAAGGAAACGAAATCAAAATCACAAAACAACAAGCTGAAAACAGAATGGGTGCAAAGAAGCTTAAGGAGTCATCAATGGAGACCAAGCCTTCCAAAATGATGATCCAAACTCATTAAGAGTGCTATTTCCTTTTACATAACCGTGGAACATGATATAAACGCAATTGAAAACAGAAACAACAAGAACCGAACAGAAATTGAAGAACAAGCTAAGAAACACCAAATCAAACGGTGAAAAGGATGAAGAACACTAAAGCATTTGAAACTACCAACTGAAATTACAAGAGATGAGAGAATGAACACTTATTGAAGGAAGCTTGCTGGATTTGAGAATTTGGAACTGCATTCACGCCACTTGGAGTCTTGTTCCAAGATAAGTGAAAGGTTGCCGCCACTTGAAGCTCACCATTGGCACACAAGATAAGGCAAAGGAAGAAGAAGACAACAAAACTCACAATTTCTCTCTAAACTTGAGTATAGTTTCTCTACTTCTATTTTCCAATTCTGAAAATTACAAAGGAAAGCACCTTATTTATAGCCTAAGAGGTGCTGAAATGAGAAGCCAAATCAAATGCAAATTCCCTCCTAAATGACACTAAAATGGCGCCAACTAGAGCATGAGGAAGGTGTGACTTCCTTCCTAGTTTTGGCACCTCCTATATGACATCTACACCCCCCTAACAAGTCACATGGACAAAGTGACTCTCTCTAATACATTCACACCTATTTATTTAATATCCGCACCCCTACTCTATACAATAGAAATAAGAAGAGTCATCTTTTGATACTCTTGTCCCAAAGTTCTTGCCATGCTCCTAGTGACTCGTTGGGCTTGGGCTTCATGGGCTTGAGCGTCCTCTACTTGGTTTCCATCAAAAGGCGCTTCGAAGGGTGAAGGGAGGAGGGAGTATATAAACTGCCCTTGGCCTCGATTCCTGAGCGATGTGGGACTGTATTGGCATACAGGAACAAGCCCCCCATTCGAGGTCTAAGGGGAGTGGATCCTCCTAGTTGAGGGGCAAAGGAGCCTCTTCGGCCCCACGGTGGGCGCCATTGTTCCGACCTCAAGTCGTTGGACAACATCGCTAGGGTCAATCACCACATCCGAGGTATTGTCCGCTTTGGAGGTCGGTGCTCCGTCACGGTTTTGTCCTTAAAAGGCGCCTCGAAGGGTGATATGATTCCAATAGCAAGATATAGATGATTCTTTGACATTTTATGGAATCAACTTGAGTTGGAGATTGAATAGGCACTTTTCATAGAAATGGATCAATGTTCTATGTTTCAAGAACTCACCAAAACTTGCACCAAACACCAAACTCACATGGAAGACTCATTTCTTGCCAATTGAACCGATTAAAAGAGATAAGAAAGCAAAAGAACCGTTTAAATTGCTTAGAAACTGAAATGCACCGAACAAAACAATAGGAAATGAAGAAGAACCAAATGAATCAAGCAAAAGAGAAGAAAAACCAAACTAAAACAAGAATTAAGCTAAAGTACCGAATGAAAATGCAAGAATAGGAACCTAAGACATGTTTTAGCTTCGTATGAACATGGAGATGAAATGAATAGTTGGAGAAGAGAGGAACTTATGTGAATGAAAAGCTTGGTTGATGGACACGCCACTTGAAGTATGAATGCTCCAAGATAAGTGTGCAATGCCGCCACTTGAGAGAACCAAGGCACTCAAGATGAGACAAGGAAGAGGAGAAGACAAGTTCTCACACACTCAATCACCAATTTGGGAGAGTTTTTCTACATCAAACATCAATTCTGAATTATGAAGGACCCAAGCCCTCCTTTAATAGGAGCAAGGGCCGATCATGGCTTACAAAGCTTGTACCACAAGCTAACCAAAAGACTCCTAGGCTAACGCCTATAGTGACTCATGAAGAGTCACCTTCTAGAAAATTCTAAACTAAAGCCTAAAGATGCTTTACAAAAGAGGTATCTAATGTTTCCCTCTAAGCACCTTCCTAAAAACTATGTATTTAAACATTCTCTATTATTTACAATTTATACAAAAGAAACTATAAAGAGAGATATTAATTGAAGCCTATTCTTGAGTCTTCTTTTAGCTTGAAGAAGACCTTGGAGGTTCAACTTGAGGCATAGCACGAGTCAACATGATGGATTTAGTGGAGAAAGTGGTGTGACTCAGTTTAGTACTTACTTCTTTTTCTTTTTCATTTTCTCTTTTAGTTTTCATTTTCATTTGGTCCTCATGAACCTCTTTGGGAGAGAGATGTTTTAAGATAACCTTGCGCCCTTGGAAGGAAAAAGACATTGTATTGTATAGGCCATCATGTAAAACATGTCTATCAAATTGCCAAGGCCTTCCTAAAAGAAGTTGAGTTGCTTCCATGGGTACAACATCACATAAAACCTCATCTTTATACTTTCCTATTGCAAAGTTAATGAGGATAAAATTTAAAGTGGGATAAAATTGGGATAAAATTTATCCATTAATCTAATTTATCATTAATTTGAATTAAGTTTTTTAAAAAAGTTAAAATTTTAATAACAAGTCAAAATTTAATTCCAAATCTAAATATACTACGATTTAAATATAAATTATACTATGATTTGTTTTTGTCTGTAACTAATCATTTACAATATATAATGATATTGTTTCTATAGTTCGCAGTTCTTGTTAAGCATAATAGTGTAGCTTTATTTATTCATTATTTTTTTTATCTTCTTACTAAACAATTACAATCTCACACATTAATTATTAAAATAAAATAAATTTTTAAAAATTATTAAAATGAATAAGTTGTATTAAGATGATATAATTTTATTATGAAAAAATTCAAATTGTAATAAAGTAACACAATTTCATTATAATCAGATTTTAATTAATATTTTAATAATATTTTAAAATTTTATATATATGATTGTTTGAATAAACGTGAATCTAGTTTTCTAGTTGAGTTTTTAAAATAAACAGATTATCTAAAAGGAGGAAACATATTAAACAACTGAACTATAAAAAATTCATTATAGACTACAATTATAACTAAAACCCTAATCTATGAGACAATATAGGTGGTAATTATGGACATAAATGTTATATATAAATGATCATAAACTATAGTTTTAGATATAACCGTAATCTATGATGACTCCATGCAGTTAAACATAAGAGATCCAGAAAAGAGTATAGTCGGCAGTTTAACCGTCGTCTATACCCTCATATGGGTCTTTTATGTTTTTATTTAACTTACAATATAGACAATGGTTCTGTTAATAACCGTCGTCAATAGTTGTTTTATAGACTATGATTATTTAGTTATCGTTTATAATTCAAAATTATAGACATGCAAATAAACTACAGTTCTAAAACCATCTAAGAGCCTTAAAAACCGCTGTTTGAAAGCATTTCTATAGTAGTAAATTATTTTAAAATATTTGAATACCAATTTAAATTCTCAAGAGATTAAAAGTTTGGAAGATGAACCACCTTTACGCTTTAACGAAGTACATTCACTACCTTTAGATTCGCGATCATATCTACCCAACAACGAGTCCAACACAAATAGTAAAGAAACATTTTAAATGATACATTAGGAAGTGAACTTTAAACGTAACTCAACCTTATAAAAATGAATCATTATAGGTGAGGTTTGCACCCATATATATATATATATATATACTATAAAATGTCTTTATCTCTAGTCGATGTGGGATCTCCAACACACCACCCTCACGCCGAGATCTACCAACTCATGCATGAGACTATATATTTATGGGTGGTCCGATAACGAATGACTGATAAGCCCAACAAACTTTCACTATGATAGACTCTAAATGAATATAATACCATATTAGAAAGTGAACTTTAAGTCAAATTCAATCTTATAAAATCAGCTCATAAAGGGAGGTTTGCACCCACTTATATATTATGAAATATCCTTATCCTTAGTTGATGTGAGATCTCCAAAATAGCTAATCAATTTATAGTCCAAAAGTGTGAGGGACAATACGATGTAACTCATGCAACTAAGAAGTAATACGAAATAATTGCAAAAAAATAAAAACAAAGAATAATATATAATATAAGTCATACATCAGAAAATAAGAAATAAAAAAATATAATCCATTAAAATATTTGAAAGATGGAGATATTTATTTGAAAAGAAAGAACACGAGTAGATATAATAGAATGAAGTACATAAAAGGGGAAAAAAACTAGTATAAAAGAATTGTAATAATAGTCACTCAAGTATAAGAGTCAGGGTCTTCCACTATATCTAATCTAGTGGAAGTTGTTTGATAACTGTCGTTGTCAAATTAAAATGACTCTAGCGTAGAGATGTCTAACACTAGAGAGATGATAGTGTTGAGAATAAGTGAAAATTCTACTCAACTTTCATAAAGAAGTGTTTGATGAAGAAAATATGTTTGAAGATGTATAAAAAATTATATAGTTAGGATAAAGTTGTTTAAGTAGTCTTTTTCACTTTGATTCAACTTCATATCTCATAGCCATAATGAAGATCTTAAGCACAAAGGTCTTTTAAAAGGAGTTTTAAAAATCTGCTCAAGCTTTTCAAAAACTGATGTTACTGTACAAAAATTTAATTTGCTGTTTGATAAAACAATCGATTAATTTACACTGCACCAAAACTGTTTTCATTTTTCAAAATTCTGTTTTGTCTCCAAAATTATGTTTTTTTTTTCACATATTCAGTTTTCAACTGATCATAGGTTGGTTATGTTACCACCAAGAGCTTTTTCAAGATACAATATGTTCTTTCACGTTTTAACCTGTCGTTTTATAACAATTTTCAAAACTGTTTTGATTTGAATCCTATAAAAAGGGAGTTTTATCACAGTTCATATCATCCCTTGCAATTACAAAGTGCTTACAATTTTCAAGTGATTTTCATTGAGGTTTTCATGAGCTTAGTTTTTGAAAGTTGTTAAAAACTTTTAAGAGTTCTTGTGCTGGTTTCTTTTTGGCTTGGGATTTGAAGTTCTGACTAGTGCTGCAGCTGTGAAGGATTCCGGTTTGGATTCTTTAGTCTGCAAACAAGGTGTTCTCTTTCCTAAATCTGTTTTCTTTGTAAAAGTGTATTTGTATATGCTTCTTGATAGTGTTTCTAGAAGTATAGTGTTGTTGAAATAATGTTTTTAAGCCTGTGTTCTTGGTTCTTGAAGGGTTCAAGAACTGAGTTGTTTGTAAAGATTGTTTGGTTTTTAGTGGAATCCATCTTGGTGTAAGGTGGGACTAGATGTAGCTCTTATTGAGTGAACTAATATAATTCTATGTGTGTCATTCTTCTTCCTTAACCACTGCCTTTAAAACTAAAATTTGGAAATATGTGATGAAATAAATATGTTGTTTCATAATTGAATATGTTGTTTTTAACTGTTCTATTGGCCTGAATCATATTCTCTTTTCAAGATTTTGATAAGACCTTAATCATTCTTTCTTAAAATTCAAGGTATCCTTAATCTTTTACAAGGTAATACTCGAATTAAAGCTCTATAAGCAATCTTGTTCTAAAAATGGTTCAAGATTTCATCATATCAAAACTGGTTTTAAAAGATTTATGAAAAGTGCTTGCTGATTTTAAGTTCTTATTCCTCTTT
Organism: Phaseolus vulgaris; assembly: GCF_051622355.1. NCBI lineage: Eukaryota > Viridiplantae > Streptophyta > Magnoliopsida > Fabales > Fabaceae > Phaseolus > Phaseolus vulgaris. The sequence goes on along the minus strand of NC_143500.1, from coordinate 31,492,319 downwards.
AACAAAATTGTTTTAACTAAAACCTTTTGAAGCAAGTGTTTTAAAGGTTCTATTTTAAAAATCAGAATTAAAGATCTTGTTGCACTTGCTTTGATTCTCAAGTTTTTGTTTAAAATTGAAACTAAATCTTTTTTAACTCATTGTGTAAAAGGTTTAACACTGTCATTTGTATAAAGATCTAAACTGATAAGTTAGAAATAAAATCTGTTGATTCTAAAACTAATTTGTTGTATTTATGAAACTGCTTCTCGAATAAGAAAATCAATATGTTTTTCTTTAAATCAATTTGTTCTTTTTATGTTAGGGTTTCTTAAAGAGTATATTTGCAAAAAAATTTCTAAGTATAATTCAACCCCCTCTTGAACTTAGACTCCCATAATCTCAACAATTGGTATCAGAGCTAGAACTTTTATTTTAATCAAGTTTTATGTCAATATGGCTCAGTTTAAGTTGCCTTTTGTCGAGGGTGCGTCTATTAATAGACCTCCTATGTTCGGTGATGTGAATTATGCATTCTAGAAAATAAGAATGAAAATCTTTATGGAATCAATTGATATGGAAATTTGGTATGCTGTTGTGAATGAACCTTTTATACCTATGCATGTTGTTAAAGATGAAACTGAAAAAAAGGCTTGGTCTGATTAGAGTGACAGTGTCAAGAATATGAGCTCTTTAGAATGCAACCAGAAGAGACCATTGCTGATGTACTAAAGAGATTTACACATACTGCAAATCATCTAACCGGTCTTGTAAAAGCTTTTGATAAAGAGGAGCTAAATATCAAGATTCTAAAGTGTCTTGATAGAAGTTGGTAGCCCAAGGTGGCTGCAATCTCTGATTCCAAAGATTTATCAAATCTCTCCACTGCTACACTGTTTGGGAAACTCAGAGAACATGAGTTAGAGTTCAACATATTGAAGGAGCAAGAATCATTGGAAAAGAAGACCAAAAACATTACTACGAAGACTATTGTGGAAAATGAACTAAGTGAAGGAGAAGAGAATTCAGGGAAAGAAGAAACTTTAAATCTTGTCACCAAAAGAGTCAACAAGTTTTTAAAGAAGAAGAGTCGGGAAAGAACACAACCAAAAAGGAGGTACTCTAAACCGGATGAATCTAATTCCTCTAACTACACTTGCTTTGGTTGTGGTAAACTAGGTCATATAAAAATTGATAGTCCAAACAATCAAAGCAAGGACAAACAAGTCAGCAAGAAGGTTGAAAGAAGCAAATGAAAAAGGGCATATATTTCATGGGAAGATAAGGAAGTATCTTCATCAAGTGAGTCTTCAACAGAAAGTGAAGAAACAAATCTATGCTTCATGGTGAACAATGGAGAATCAAGCTATGATTCAATTAATAATTACTCAATTGATTTGGAAAGCCATGATCAACTGTTAATTGCTTTTAAATAAACACATGATGAAGCCAATAGGTTGGCTGTTATATGCAATAAACTAAGAAGTACAAATAATCGACTTGAACCAAAGATCAAAGCATTAGAAAAGGAATTTCATGATGCCAAAATAAAATTAGTTAGCCTTGAATTAACATGTCTGCATGCATCTATTAAAACCTGTGAAAATTGTAAAGGTTTAGAAAAGAAGGTTGAATACCTTTTAAAATTTTTATCAAATTTCACTAAAGGTAGGGAAAACCTTGAAAAACTTTTAGGATAAAAAATGTTGTCTTCAATAAAAATGGAATAGGATATAATCCAAGAAGAAAGAACAATGTTAAAAAGTTGTCAAGTTTAGCTTTCCATGCGAAGACAAAACAAAAGAATTACAAAGAAGAAAAAAAAACTAGGTCTAGAATGCGTTTGCTCCTATGAATACGGTCCAAAAGCTCTCTCTTCCTTCATCTGAAGTCTCTTTTATAACCTTCTTTTCCTTGCACAAAATTGGATTAAAAATATGTTATGACATTGTTTTACAATTATTAGATGCTTCATTTCCCGTCTCATATTTTATTCTTACTTCTCTTCTAAATATATTGTTTCCAATTTTCTTCATATTTGTGCATTGATTTCAGCACACTACAGTGAGAGTTATTGCAAAAGATTTTTTTGAATAATATTTTCAAAGTATATTTGCTCTATTTTGGAAGGATTTTGCAAAGGAATTTTAATTACAAAATTTGGAGAGAATATCCCTCCAGAAATTTGCATTCAATTCATTTTATAAGATATTTGCAGATTTAATTCTCTAATTCTTTACTTCAAATTTTGTTCTCTATTTTGATTCAAAGAAGCAACTTATGTTAAAAATACAGAATTAACAAAAATAACAATTAAGACCAAAATAAACCTAATTAAAAGGATATTAATTAAAATAATGAATTTATTTATTATTAGAATTCAAAAATTTATGATTAAAGTTATTAAGTGTTAATAGAATTATGCTCATAGTTTTCATTCCCTACCTAGTAGCTTTGAAAGCCTAAAAGAAGGATTCTATTTCGGATTCATCAAATACAATAAACAAGCAATAGTGATAGTATTTTAATTCCAATAGAGTCCAATCAAATTCTCTTTTATTTTCTACCTATTTCCTTTACCTAAGTGGAAAGCTAACGAATCTAAAAAAAAAAAAAAGAAAGGGATTGGTTTTTTGTGTTATTGAATGTGGACATTTCGTCCTAGTCATAAATCAATGGGTAAAACTCAACCATTATCAAGACTAAAAGAAAGATGATTTCACAACTATTCTACATACATAATACTACATATAGAAAGTCACTGATGAACCTCTGTATAATATATTTAAATAAAATGTCACTTAAGTCATGGATGAGGATGAAAGTAGTTAGTGAGACAATGGATTAACAAAAGAAAGATTGGAAGCTCATTTTTCAACCATTTAGGAAAGTGAAAAAAGTCCTACTCTTGATAAGAAAATACCATACTAAAAATTATTCGTACCTTAAACATCTCATTCTAAATTATTTCAGTAGTGATTGAAGTTGTAACAATGTTAATCGTTGATTTATTATTCAAGACAAAGTTGTGGTACACTGTCGGTGAGAATGATGATTTAGAGTTCAAAATTTGGAAAAGAGTAGTTTAGTCACTCTTTTGTTTTGGATTTGAGAAAAAAAAAGTTGGAACAAAATGTCTTCAAATTTCTTTCAAATTCTCCTCAGATTTTTGGCGTAAGGAGATTTGAGTTTGTTGCCATTTTTTTATATTTAATTTTATTATTAAATATAATTGGGGATTTTCTTTTCCCTTCCCTTATATCTGTAGATAAGGGTTTTTTTTAACCACTTTTTCACTTTCTCTTTCTTACAATGAATAATAAATTACATACGGATTTTTAAGTGAGTGAGATAAATTTACATACGGATCTCAATTTCTGATTATTCATGGTTTTTTTGTTTTTTTTTTCTTCTTGTAGTCAATATTCAGTAAACTCGCAAATAAACTACTTAATGCATGTAAAGTAATATAAAAGAATATAATTATATAATTTTTATTAATATGAAGGAAAATTGTGATTTTTATGAAAAAAATAAATTATTATGTGATTATAAATTTTAATTAAACTTTTTAATATTTTTATTTTTTTAAAGTTGTATAGGTTTTTTATTTATTTAAATAATTCATTTAATTTAAATGAGTTTATCAAAGTATTGCTTAATTTTTTTATTTTCAATTTTTTTCCATTTAAACTAGTATTAGGTCAAATTTGTTTTTTTTTTATAATTTCATTATTTTGTAAATTTTAATAATATTATGTAACAAAACCATTAGTTATTTTAATTTATAAAGCTATTTTTAAAAATAAAATAAAATTAAAGTACATAAAAATTATAAGCCAATAAATATTAAAAATGGTGTAATAATTAACTGTTTTATAAAATCGAAATAAATAACAATTAATAAAGAGTTAAAGATAATTAAAAAATATAAAATAATAATAAAAGAAAATTAAATAAATTAGAAGCTAATGAAAAAGTAGATGAAGTAACTTTTAAAATAAAGTACTTTAAAATACTTATCAGATACGTTTTGTTTGGTCAAATCTTATCAAACATGCTTTAAATGGTATAATTAGGCAACGACGATGGTTTTAAGGTAAAAATATTTTTATTGCATGTATTTAATAAAGTATATGATTACATTTTAATATTTTTGAAAATTTTTTTAAGTTTAAATTAACTAAAAAATAAAAATGTAAAAAAAGAAAGAAAGTTATAGGACATAGAAAATATATCTCAGTATATTTTCATTAAGAACACTGTAAGATTGGAGTAGAAGGAGAGAGAAAGCAAAACATGAATATTGTAAAAGTGAAAGTTATATTAGAATGGATATAGAATATATACGTGAGAGAGTGAAAATAAAATAACAATACTACTAACTACCCTCCTTCAAAATCATTAGATGACTAGGGATATGTAAGAGTTGTAGATCTTGGTGTTGAATAAAGTCATGCACAAAGTGAAGATCGAGATCAAAATGTTTTGTTTTTTAGTGCATGTTGGGGTTAGCAATAAGCAAAACGACTCCGAAGTTATCACTGTAAATATTCAGTGTAGGATATGATAGGCATAATTCGTGAAGAAGATTACAAACCCATTTAATCTCAGATAAAGAAGCAACAATACTGTGATACTCGGCTTCTGTAGTGCTACGAGAGATAGTCTTTTGTTTGTTTGAAGTCCAAACTCTTGGATTGAGTCCCAAATAAACAATATATCCAGAGGTGGATTTTCGATCATCTGGGTCAGATCCCCAATTAGTATCGACAAAGGCGATATTGAAGCGTGGAGAAGGTTGAAGTAATAGGCGATGTGATGTAGTTCCAACAAGATATCACAATATGCATTTGACAGCTTTCCAGTGGTGAAGTTGAAGATGATGAAGAAACTGACAGACTTTGTTGACACTATATGATAATTCAGAACGAGTGGTGAGAATGTATTGAAATGAGCCAACAATGGATCTGTATAGAGAAGGATCATCAACGATTGTGGTTCCATCCCGTGTGAGACGAATGGAGGATATCATTAGCGTTGGTTGTGGTTTGGATGATAGAATTCTTGACTTTTGTAGCAAATCCTTGATGTACTTTGTTTGAGAAAGATGAAGGGAACCATTGGAAGTCCACAAAGCTTCAATGCCAAGGAAGTAATGAAGCCTACCGAGATCTTTGAGTCCGAAGTGTTGTTGTAGTGAAATAATTAGTGACTGTATAACACTAAGAGAACTTCTAGTTATGAGAATATCATTAACATAAACTAGAAAAAATAATGTAGTATGTGAGTCAGTTTTGATAAATAAAGAAGAATCAGATTTTGTTGAAGAAAAATCAAGTGAAGATAGAGTATGACTTAACTTTTGAAACCAAGATCTTGGTGCTTGTTTGAGCTCATAAATTTCTTTGTGAAGTTTACATACTAGTTGAGAATCTGTTTCAAAACCTGGCGGTTGAAGCATGTAATCTGATTCTTGTAGATCACCATAAAAAAAACATTTTTTTTATGTCAATTTGGTGAATAGGCCAATTGTTGAACAAACCAATTGTTAAAAGAATACGTTGGTTGCTGACTTGATCACATGGCTAAAAGTTTATCAGTAATCGAGGCTAGCATGTTGATGAAATTCTTTGGCGATAAGCCTAGCTTTGTGACGTTGGAAGTAATCATCAGCGTTGTACTTATTTTTTAACACCCACTTACAACCAATGGGTTTGATAGTAGATGGTGGTGAGGTGAGAGTCCAAGTATGATTGGCACGTAAGGCATCATATTCTTCTTGCATTGCGACAACCCAGTTATTATTTTGAAGAGCCTCTTTGAGCGTTGAAGGAAAAATGTTAAACTCACTATTAAACACTCGAGGTTTAAAAATACCATATTTACTTCTAGTGAACATTGGGTGAGCATTATAAGGAATAGGAGATGTATTGTGAGGTGATGAGTTGATAGTAGGCGGAGATAGAACAAAGGGTGATGGTGATGTAGAAGGAAGAGGAAGTAAAGGTATGGAAGGATGAGGCGAGGAAGGGGCGGAGGGTGATGCAGAAATAATAGAGTTGATATGATAAGTGAAGGATGTATCATGCATAGCAGGAGATTGAGTTGTATCAGATGAAATAAAACATGATGAGTAAGGAAATACAGATTCATTAAAAAGAACATGACGTGTAATGTATCTCTTATCAGATGGAGATTCGCAAATATAACCTTTATATTGTGGATTATAACCAAGAAATAAACATAAAAAAAGAATGAAAATTCAATTTATTTTTTGAAAAGGACGCATGAGAGGGTAACATGCACAACCAAAAGTTTTATAAAAATTGTAACCAGGTTGTGTGTTAAAAAGCAAATGATAAGGAGTATCAAAATTAATAACAGATGATGATTAAACGTTGATCATGTTCATAGCGGTGGTGAAGGCCTCATCTCAACATTTTATAGGGAGATTGATGTGAACAAGAAGAGTTAATCCAACATTTGTTATGTGACGATGTTTACGTTCAATAGATCCATTCTGCTCATGGGTGTAGGGACAAATCAAACAATGGTGGATACCATGTTCAACAAGATATGACTTTAAAAACAATTTTTCTTGGCATTGTCAGTTTGAATATTTTATAGAGTAAAACCAGCTCAGTTTTCAACCAAGATTTTAAAGGATTTAAAAATCGTAGCAGCATGAGATTTATGATGTAAGAGATAAAACCATGTGTATTTAGTGTAGGTATCAAGAAAGAAATGTAATAGTAAGAGCCATTGGAAGAAGCAATGGAAGATGGACCCCATATATCAATGTAAATAAGTTGAAGAGGGGTAGTGTAAAGAGTGTGTAAGTCAGTAAAAGGTAATTGATGATGTTTTCCAAGAATGCATGAATCACAAAATATTTTCTTAACAGAGAAAGCAATATTGCAGTGGTGCATAATACGATGAATTACACTGGCATGAACATGTCCAAACCGTGCATTGTATGTATCATTTGCATGTGAAATAGTAGTAGTATTAACAGTAGGTGGAGAAAAAGGAATAACATTAGAAAACACATACATACCATTCCTAAGCATCTCTCTTGAAGGATCTCCTTGGTGCCCGACTATTTTAGAAAAAATTGGTGAGGATGAAATTCAAATAAAACATCATTATTAAGAGCAAATTGAGATACACTAAGAAGATTTTTAGTTATGTGTATTGAAGAAGAGCTTTGATGACTCAAAATCTCCATGGATTGCTTGAAGGCTGATTGTAGCTTAGTTGAGTGTTTTATGGGATAGTTTGAATCCAAAAGTTGGTTTAATTTAAATCTTTTTAAAAGAGTGTTTTATGAAGAAGCAAAAAAACAACCAGTTGTTTTATCATTTCAATCGGTTGTTTCATACTTAATGTTTTTGAAACTGGTTTTGGCAGATTTGAATTTGGTTGACTTTGCTGTCAAACCAATTCAATCGATTGTTTCAATAAAACAACCGATTGTTTTTTTAACTGCCTTAACATAATTTTGTTCAATGTGTTAAATCTGCTTTAAATATTTTCAAACTGATTTGGCTTTTATAATAAATGTTTTCAACTGCTAATTGGAGTATAAATGTTCTGTTATACGCTCCTAGCAGATGACTTACAAGATCAGTTTTGAAATCAAGTTTTCTCCAAGATTGCTTAAAGCTTTGGATATTTCTCTATGAGTGAAGTAGGACTTGTTGTGTACTTTGATTTGATTTGTACCAGGTGTGATCAATCCTATTTCTTCTTGATTTGTAATTCTGTAAGAAATGTTGTTCATAGAGTCAGAGAGTGTTCTAATTTGTGGTGTGATTGTGGTGTGCGAAAGGAAGTGTGTGTTCTTGAGGGGATCAAGATCACTTCTTTGGTGGTTGTGTGCTTGTAATCTGGTTGTTGGTTACTTAGTGGATACCCATAGGTTTCTAGGAATTGGATGTAGCTCTTGGTTTAAGAGTGAACCAATATAAAATTGCTTGTGTGATTCTTTCTCTCCCTTAACTCTTGCATATATGTTTTTAGTTATTTTTACACTTTGGTGATAAAAACAACCGGTTGAATTTATAGAATTCAACTAAAAGTGTTTTCTATTTTGTATTCTTTGATTCCTTTGGTTTTGATTCTTCTTTGACTTTCTTCATACCTTCAAAACTTTCAAAAAATGTTTGAAAAAAATTCACTCCCCTCTTATTTAAGGCCTACAATTCTAACAATGTGAGGAACATGGAAGAGATTATTCAAAGAAAACGTGCAATGATTATGAGGATTAGTATATACTGTAGTGCCAACATTTTTAATATACAAACTCGAACCATTACATATTTTGACTGTTTCAGATCCCGTGTATAGAGCTTCAGTAGTTAGTGTGGCTTTAACACGAGTGAAGTGATGTGAGGCACCACTGTCTGGGTGCCAAAAAGAATTTGTAGATGTAGAAGGAGATCCAAGAATGGAAGGTTCATTGGAGACATAAGGAATGGGTGCAAACTGTGAAGTATGAGTAGAAATAGATGGTGTAGAATGAAGTTCATATCTATGCCGACAATCATAAGCGTAGTGACCATTTTTCCAGCAAATTTGGCACTGAATCTTTGATGAGTTGGTAGAGTTTGAGGAGAAGGAGGAAGCAGTCCATTAAGGTTTGGAGGTGGGTCTTGTAGTAGTGGATAAAAAGAGATGTTTAGGAAGCAAAGGTCGAGAGGAACCACGAGCATGACGTTGATTATTTGAGAAGAACTTAGAACGAGAAAAAGATGCAGTTTGTGCTTGGAGAAGATCAGTGACTGTATGATATTTTTCCAGACGCTCTTCTTGGGCTAAAAGAAGAGCTTCAACTTGTTCTAGGATATAGGAATCGATTTTGGAGGTGACAAAAGTGATAAAAGCATCGTATTCTTCAGGAAAACCTTCAAAGATTGCTTCAATGTGATCCTTAATGGTGATGGGAGACCCATCAGTGGTTAAGAAGTCAACAACTTTCTTGATATATTGAAGAAAAATAGAAATGGATTTATCGCGTTTGGGAGCACATAGAAGCATTTTGAGTTTCTTGACATGGGTACGGGTCTTCGATGCATAATGGGTTTGAAGATTGAACCATATTTGGGTGTGATGAAGAGAAACCAACCATGTTAGTGAGGAGAGACGAAGAGATGGAGGAAAGAAGCCACGTAATGATTGCTTGATCTTGTTGATGAAAAGAACGAAAAGCAAGAGAAAACATGGAGTTAGATTCATTAGTAGCAGAAGAATACACTACAAGAAAATCATGAAATAGAAACCAAATTTTAGAAACCAAAATAATTAGTTGCAATAGTAACTAAAAAGAAATTTGGTTTCTAAATTAGTTTCTATTATCTTCTATTATTGTTAAATAGTTTCTAAATTGGTATCTAATTAGCAACCAAAGTTTTTGCTACCAAATTTAGAATTTAAATAATTGGTAGTTAAAACCTGAGTTGCTAATCAGATACCAATTTAGAAACTATTTAACAATAATAGAAACTAATTTAGATACCAATTTTTTTTTAGTTTCTAAAATGGTTTCTATTTTAGTTCCTATTGTAACTAATTATTTTGGTATCTAAAAATTGGTTTCTATTTCATGATTTTTTTATATTGATACCCGGGAGGAATGGAAACAAAGTCCAAGAACTGGGTAAGATTGAGATTGTGTAAAGTGGCAAGAACCTGTTGTTGCCATATGAGATAATTTTCTTCATCCAGTTTGAAGTGAATAGGAGTGGTGAAAATGTGAGGGTAGAAAGCGGAAGCAAAATTTTTTTGGATGGTGGTAGTGGAGCTTGAAGAAGTAGCAACAAAGGTTGAAGAAAGTTCAACCATGGTAGCTTTGTATACCATGTAAGATTTGAGTGGAAGGAGAGAGACCACAAATGATGAATATTGTGGAAATGAAAGTTATATTACCTAATAGAATGGATACAAAATATATGCATGAGAAAGAGTGAAAATAGAATAACAATACTAACGACACTACTAACTAATAAACACCACTATTTCATCCCTAATAACCATAAAAATAAAGGCCACCTAAGATATGAAAATGTAACTCTTTTTGTTAAAATAAAAAAGATTTGATTTTTTTTTCTTAATTTTCTGACACATGAGAATTCATATGTTCATTTTAGATGCACAAAATGGTTAAAAAACCATTAATGATGAAAATTTACTTATATATTAATATAGTTACGTATTGTATAGTATATTTAGTAGGTTATGTGTGCTTCCATTCATTATTTCGTTGCAAATGGCTACGTATACACCTTCATAATGAATTTACTTATACCACTAATGATTTAAATTTACTTATATATTAATATAGTTGCGTATTGGTATGTCACAAATTCACTTGTAATTCTAAATCAGTATGCTAGAATAAGGTGGATGATATGCAACTATTCAATTTCAAACGTAAGTCTAAACGTTGAAGCTACGGTGATGATCTTTCATTGTATTTGACACACCATCAGTGGTATAGCAAGAATAATAACAACAATCAAATTCTTTATATCTACATGAATAATAAAAGAAATAATTAATTATAAAAAACACACAAACACGATAAATAAAATATAAGAATGTAGAAAACTACAAATTAAAAATCTATATCCAAAATAAAGATGAATGTTTAAGAGATTAAAAGTGAGAACTATGGGTGAAAAAGAAATCCAAGGAATGAAATTAATTGAAAAAGTGAAAAAAATTAATCTTCTTAAAGCTTAATGGAAGTTAAAGGAGCAACAATATCAAATAAGTCTATCCAATCTGATTAAATTTGACATATCAATCTCATGTTTTTAAGATTAAAATTACTAAAACATATGTAACTTAATTTTTATGTATTATTTAATTTATTGGAGTATTATTAATATTTATTTTATTTTGTTAAACATTTTATTTGATTATAATATTAAAGTTTAATTTTATTTTATTATTTTTTTAAAAAAATTATGTCAATTACTAAACAAATAAACAAATAATTTTTTTTTTTAAAAGTTGCCATGCCAACCCGACGGGATCCATTTTGCCACCTAGTATCAAAAGAACAAGTGAAATGTTAATGGCTTACCGTCCGGTATGACTTTAAATGATAATGTTTATTTAAGTATTCTTTGTCGGTAAAGTCGATAATAATGTTTATTTAAATCAAGTGTTTAAGGGGTTAGCAGGGTATGCTGTTAGGGTTACGTCTTTGACCAAATTATGTCTGTGGGTGTCGATAGGGTATGCTGGTTAAGGCTGCATCCTTGACCGACCCATGTCTTTTACGTATCGGTAGGATATGTCGGTTAAGGCTGCATCTTTGACCGAACCATGTCTTTTAGGTGTCGGTAAGATATGCCGGTTAAGGCTGCATTCTTGACCGACCCGAGTGTTGAGAAAGGCACAAATCTTTGTTTAAATACACAAACTTGAAGAGAAACGCCTCATTAAAACCTGCCCGATCGAAAACCATCCTTAGGGAAAAAACGGTCGGGTGAGGAAAGAGTGTGTAAGTTTTATTTGTTGTTTAATTGTAATAAAAATTGAGGTGTGTGGCATTCCACGTCCTCGGTACAACCTTTACCGATAGCCACTTTAGGTGGTATGCCCCCTGGCTGCTACTTCTCGGATCCGGAAGGGGCCTTCCCAATTGGACGAGAACTTGCTATTTGCCTTCCTAGCTTCACTTCTCATTCTCCAAATGAGATCTCCTTTCTAGAAGCTTCTCGATCGGACCTTCGTGTTGTATCGCCTGGTTGGTCGGAGTTTGCACGCTGTTTCGTGGATTTTGCTCTTGTTTTGGAGCTTGTTTAGGAAGTCGATCCCGACCGATAAACTCTCTTGATTTAGGATAAATCAAAAAGTTGTCCCTTGAGGGAAGATTTGCGTAGGTTAGGTTGTAGGTTAGGCTATAGGGCGTCTCCTGTGTCGATATGGGGTGTGCATCGGTATGCCTATAGGACTTCAAGTAGCTCTTCGGTCCACCGCCCTTTTGCCGTAGCGAGTCGCATCTTTAACTCACTCAAGATGAATTTATTTGCAACCTCGGCCTGCCCATTGGTTTGGGGATGCTTGACCGAGCTCGTTATTGATTTTATGCCAAGGTCCTCACAAAAAGACTATTGTCGGTGATGATGGTGTGAGGGACTCCGAACCGACACACATTGCTTGTCTACACAAAGTTTTCAACATTCTTGGCCGAGATGGAGGTAAGGGGCTCAACCTCGATCCACTTGGTGAAGTAGTCGACCCCAACCAGGATAAACTTGGCTTTTTCTTTGCCCGAGCTAGAGGGGCCGATGATGTCCATTCCCCAGATGATGAACGACTATGGCGATACCATGTTGTGTAGTGCTTCAAGCTTGAGATGAGATAAGGGACCAAATTCCTCACACTTGGCACGTTTCTTCACGTATTTGCGGAGTTGCTTTGAACGGCCTTAATGGCGGTCATCATTCTTCTGCCCGAGTGGCTTCCACATACTCCCTCGTGGATCTCCGGGATGATATACACTGCCTTCTTCTTAGTGATGCATAATAACAGCGGCCCAGGGTATCCGTTTCGGTAGAGGTCCTGACCGATCATGGTGTATCTCGAGCACTATTGTTTCGTCGTCTTCTCTTCTCCTGGTTTCAGGTACCATGCTCGAGCTATTGAATGATTGGAGTCATCCAGGTCTTGGCCTCGATCACGAAGAGGCACTCGGCTTCTCCCACACTGATTGCTTTAGATAGATTTGTACCACATACCTGTGGTGGCTCTTTTTCTTTGTTGTGGTGAACTGAGGTAGTGTGTCGGCTCTTGTGTTGTCCTCCCGACGAATATGTTCCATCGTTACTTTCTTGAATCAGGCAATGAGGTTGGAGACCGTATGATAATACTTATGTAGCAAGGGTTCCTTGACCTCAAACTCTTCCTTGATCTGACTGACCACCAGCTGGGAGTCGCTTTTGCAAGTCACCTCGCGAGCTCCCATGTCGTATGCAAGGTTCATCCCGACCAGAATAGCCTCATATTCAGCTTGATTGTTGGTGGCCTTGAACCCGAACTGGAGTGCTTGTTCCAAAAGGAGGTCGCCTGGTCCTTCGAGGACAACCCCTGCTCCACATGTAGCCTTGTTGGATGAGCCATCCACGTATATCGTCCATCCAGCCGAGATGTCGTGCTAGGGAGTAAGCTTGGTGGAGAAATCAACCAAGAATTGAGATTTGATCGCTCCACTCGGGTCATAGCAGATGTCGAACTCCGAAAGCTCCACCGACCACCCTATCAAACGTGTTGCAAGATCAGACTTAGATAAAATCTTAAAAATTGGGTAGTCGGTTCTTACAATTGTAGTGTGGTTCTAGAAGTACGGGCACATCCGCCTGGCCGTCAGGACTAGGGCTAGTCCTACCTTTTCAATCATGTGGTACTTGGTCTCGGCGGCATGAAGCGTCTGGCTGACGAAGTTCACTGGATGTTCCTTCTTCTCTACCTCTTGGACTAATGCTGCACTAACTACTTCTTCGGAGATCGATAGGTACACCACGATCGATTGATCGACTCTCCATATTTGAATAACTGTCTGTGAGGACAGGAATTCCTCCAGTTGTTGAAATATTTCTTCACATTTCTCGTCCAGTTGAATATGGCTGCCTTATGAAGCAGCTGTACCATCGACCATGTCTGCTCGACCAATTGAGAGAGAAATCTGGAGAGGGCGGTGAGACGCCCTATGAGCTGCTGCACCTCCTCCACGTTCTGAGGGCTTCTCATCTTGGCTATCGCCTGAAACTTGTTCGGGTTTGCTTCAATTCCTCCATGGGTTATCATAAACCCTAAAAACTTTCCGCCCTCCACACTGAGCGCACATTTCTCGGGGTTGAGCCGCATATTCGTCCGCCTCAACGCTTCAAAGATCTCCTCCAGATCTTTGATATGCTAGTTGCATGAGTCTGACTTCACCACTATGTCGTCCACATAGACCTCCACGTTCTGACCGATGAGTCCCTTGAAGACTTTGTCCATCAGTTGCTGGTAGGTTGCTTTAGCAATTTTTAGTCCAAACAACATTACTTCACAATAGTAATTGGCATCGTCCGTTGTAAAGAATGTCTCCTCCTTGCCCCTGGGGTGCATGCTTATCTGGTTGTAGCCAGAATAAGCGTCCAGGAAGCTCAAGATTTTATGGCCTGCTGCTCCATCCACTAGCCGATCGATGTTAGGAAGTGGATACGAATCCTTCGAGCATGCCTTGTTGAGATTCGTGTAGTCCACACGCACCGTCCATTTGTCGTTAGGCTTGGTAACCATGACTATATTGGCCAACCAAGTGGTGTACTGGGCCTCCCGGATGAACCCGACCGTTAGGAGCTTATCGACATCCTCTCTAGCTGCCAACCTCTTATCCCCACCAAGCTTTCGCTTCTTATGCGTGACCGGGCGCGCCTCCTTATAGACTGAGAGCCTGTGGGTGATGATATCCGGGCTTGCCCTCGACATATCGGATGCCTTCCAGGCGAAGAGATCAACATTCTACTTCAAGGCCTAGTGTACCAACTCAACCTCGGCCTCTGCCATGGTTGTGCCTACACAAGTGTTGTGCTCCTCTTCAAGAAGGGGAACTCGACGTATCTCGTCCTTGGCTTCGAGCCTAGGCTCATTCGTTTGGGGATCCAAATCGACCAAGGCAACCATGTGCTCTTTTGGTGTCGGTTGAGTCTCTCTTCGAGGGGATTTTTTTCCTTGAGAGGATTTGCACTTAGGGGTCGGTATCATGCTGTGTTGGCTCCACCTTAAGGCTCTCTGCATAACATTCTCGTTCGAGTTTCTGATCTACATGCACCGTGAGAATGTCACCCAATGCTGACAGAAACTTCTTTTGATCAAGAGTGATCAAAGACTTTGAAGAATCCAAATCCAAGTGTTTGATGCAAGGCTGGAGTTGCTGCTGTGTTTAGGATAGGATCTGGGTACTTTAAATGTGTAATCCACTCTTTGTTGAATCTAAAGCTAATGTGCTTTAAAACCTTTTTGAGTTTAAAGTTTTTTTCAAACTAAGTGAAAAACAACCTGTTGTTTTGTCAAAACAATCGATTGTTTTACTCTTATGTGTTTTTGAAAAGGTTGAAAATTGTTTTGGTTGGCTGACTTGCTGTCAAACCAAAACAATTGATTGTTTTGTGGCAGAAGGGAAGCACATCGGGGAGTTAAGCGGAACACCTAGCTGGCAGAAGGGAAGCACATCGGGGAGTTCGTGTAGTCGCCAGTCGTTAAGTTGGCGTGTTCCGATCTCTAGCATATCTAAACCGGCAGTCATCAGGCTTGTGTTGTCGTTGCCGTATGCGAGCTTGGGCGACCAAGTGATCAGAGACCACCGAGAGGAGGACATCACCAAAAGATCAGGAAAGCTTGTTCAAGGCTTTCAAGGAGCACGAGTGCGAAGGATGAAGTTATCAGATGATCATTCCCTAGCTAGCCAGAGGTTGAGGCCAGGGAACAGCTTACCAGGACATGCACGGTGAAGTAAGTGAAGCAGATCATGATGGCGGCCGGCGAGACCACAGAGAAGGTGTGCATGGTGACACCCCGCACTCGCCACACAGAAGAGATCGCGCTCCAAGGCAGCTATACGCCGAGTTGCTCATTGCATGGGTAACTTTGTCGAACAGCCTGAAGAGTAAGAAGTGACGCCCAAGCAGAGAACGCTCCAGATGGTGACACGTGTACAGCTGGATGCGAGCCATGTGTCCAGAGGTGTAACTGTCAGGAGAGAGAAAGTGCACAGGTATATTTGGGATTCTAACGAACTTCTGAGGTACGCCCGTTTAGAACACTTCTTTACGCTTGAGAATACTTGAGTACGCTGAGAGAGTTTTTGCACGGTTCCTTGAGTTCTTAGTTTTCTCTCTTAGAGTTTTGGTGGTTCCGTCACTGACTTGAGCATCGGAGTGCGATCGGCCGCAGCGGCGCCACTCTGTCTTTTGCAGGTTCTTGAGGTGAATCGAGGTGTGAAGGACGGAAGCTAGCGTGGTGCAAAGCCGATCCAGAGGAAGACACCTTTGACGAGGCACGGCTCTTGCGCTCTGGTCAACAGGCAGGATCATCAGGCGCCCACCGTGGGGCCGTGTAAAACCTGTTCCCATCCACAACGTCAAGTTCTTGAGGTTTCTGTAGTTTCCGCGTGGTTGTGTGCTGGTGCAACCATTTTCCACCGTTCGTTCGAGTTTTTGTTCGGTGAATTCGAGTCTGAAGTTTGCCACCGTTCGTTCGAGCTTTCGATCGTTTTCTTGAGGTTTCTTGCTGTTTGTGCGGTTTTCAATCGGTTGATTCGAAGTTTTACCGTTCGTTCGCGTTTCTGATCGGTAAATCGAGAGTTTTGCTGGAGAAGCGGTAGGTTCGTGGTGAGGTTGCTAGTTTCTGTGAAGGTTTGGATGTCCGAATCTATCGGCGTGCTGTTGTGGTTGCGTTTAAGGAAGTTCTTGGGAGTTTGGAAGTTTCAGACCGATTGACTACTGGATCGATCGTTTGCTGGAGAAGGTTTTGCTCGTTAAAGTGTGGTTTGCTGAGTTTTCATGAGAAAGATGAGAAGCAACCGTTCAAGTCCCGTTGTGCCAGTTGCTACAGAAGGCGCCATGACCATGGCGCAGATGGTGGAGATCATGCGTGCGCTGCAGGCAAATGTGGAGGCCTCGCGCATAGACCAAGCGAAGAAGCATGAAGACCTGGTCGCCTCTCGGGCCAGGAATGAAGAGCTCAGCAAAGTAACTGAGGAGTTGCGTCAAGCTCTTCAGGAGCAGAGAGGACGCCCAACTGTTGAAGAGGTCGCGTCGTCGTCACCGCCGCGCGTTTTCCCTATGCCGTTTGCTCAGGCGATCACAGACACGCCTATTCCTGCGAGCGTAGTACCAGTGAAAGCTTCTTTCACCGGCGTGGAGGACCCTGAGGCACATCTCACCACGTTCCACACGCAGATGATGCTGTCAGGAGGCTCGGATGCTGTATATTGCAAGATGTTTGTGAGCACGCTCCAGGGAACAGCGCTGGAATGGTTTGTGAGCTTGCCTACAGGTCACATAACCAACTTTCAGTAGTTTTCGAAGCTTTTCGTCGAGCAGTACATTGTGAACAAGGCGCCACCTAGGGTGTCTTATGACCTGTTCGACATAAGGCAATACTAGGGAGAGTCCCTCAGGGACTATCTGAATTGTTTTGGAGCACATATGGTCCGCTCGCCTGCTAAAGACGAGGAAATGTTGGTGTACGCCTTCAAAAAGGGCGTGCTGCCGGGACCTTTCTGTGAGGCGCTGATCAGGGCTCACCCCGCCACGTTTGCTTAAGTTAGGCGACTTGCGGTGGCCCACATCGCCGATGAGAGTGAGGTCGCCGAGAAGAGAGGGAGCGTGGCCCCTGCTAGGCCACGAGCCCAGACTAGAATCCAGCCGCAGAGGGTGCTGGAGACGATGGCGGCCAGGAAGGATCAGAGGACTCGCCATCCTCATGATCCCAAGAGAAACAAGGGAAGGGGCCCAGGGCGCCCCAGGGACTGCAATCGCCCACCGAAGCACAAGTTTGTCATGGGGTTGGCGGATCTGATCGCCATTCCCAACAACCTGGTCAAGAGCGATTTCTTGAATGATTACCTGTTGGACAGGAGGACGGGGGGTGCGTCGAGCTCCCAGCCGGCGAGTGGTGAGGGTCAGCAGCATGAGATGCCAACCCACGGTGAGATCCACACCATCGCTGGAGGTTTCTCGGGTGGTGGATGCACTGCATCACAGAGGAAGAAATATGCATGGTCTGTGATGATGGTGGACATGTTCGAGGACCACTCGCCAGATGTGGACATCACGTTCACAAAAGAAGATCTCAGGGACGTTGTGCCTCATGACAACGATCCCATAGTCATCTCGCTTGTCACGGCGGGAAGGAAAGTCCACCGGGTACTGGTGGACCAAGGAAGCTCGGCAGATGAAATGTTCTGGCCGACTTTCACACAGCTGCAACTACCCCTTGACCAGCTAAGACCCTATGTGCTTGTATGGGTTCGCTGGCGATCAGGTGGAGGTCAGGGGGTACATCGAGCTAAGAACAACGTTCACGAATGAGGTGGCCTCGAGGACGGAGAAAATCAAGTACCTCGTTGTGAATGCCCCCTCAGCATATAACATTCTGTTGGGGAGACCAACCCTCAACAGAATAGGAGCTGCGCCCTCAACTAGGCACATGAAGGTGAAGTTACCATCGATGGAGGGGGTGATGATCACCATCAGATCTGACTAGAAGGAGGCGAAAAAATGCTATGAGAATAGCCTCAAGAATAGGAGGTCAGTAAGTTACATCACCTCGACACCGCCTCCTGGTGTGAAGCCCAAGCCAACAAAATGGCGAGTTGTTGATGCAGCGATAGAGGAGGCCGCCGGAGGCGACGTCACCATGGTGGAGGCTGAGGTTGAGGGAGAGAGCGCCGAACGGGAGGAAGAGGCGAGGAACCGCCCAGAGGAAGCGAGGGAATTGGGAATCGCCAGGGAAGCCAGACCCAAACCCGTCGAGGAGTGGCTCGGAAGGGAGATCGGGGAGAAGATCTTCAAGCTGGGAAGATCTTTGGAGGCTGAGCTCCAAGACCAGATCGCCAAGGTGATAGAACGACATCTGGATGCTTTTGCATGGTCTGCTTCAGACATGCCGGGAATTGACCCCGACTTCTTGTGCCACCATTTGGCAATGGGCAACCAGGTCAGACCAGTGCGGCAGAGAAGAAGGAAATTCAATGAGGAGAGGAGGCAGGCGATTAGGGACGAAACACAGAAGCTCCTCGCCGCAGGCCATATCAGGGAAGTCCAGTACCCTGAGTGGTTGGCTAATGTCGTGCTGGTGAAGAAAAGCAATGGGAAGTGGCGCATGTGCGTCGACTTCACTAACCTGAACAAGGCTTGCCCAAAGGATTCGTACCCTTTGCCAAGCATAGATGCCCTTGTCGACAGTGCAGCAGGGTGCAAGTTGCTGAGCTTTTTGGACGCCTTCTCGGGGTATAATAAGATAAAGATGCATCCCATGGATGAAGAGAAAACTGCCTTCTTGACTGAGAGGTCGTGGTCGTGCTACTGTTACAAGGTGATGCCCTTTGGGCTGAAGAATGCGGGGGCCACGTACCAAAGATTGATGGATAAGGTACTTGCACCAATGCTGGGAAGGAATGTGCAAGCGTACGTGGATGATATGGTCGTGACCTCGCCAGAAAAGAGCAAGCACGTTGCGGATCTGGAGGAGTTGTTCACCACAATCACCAAGTTCAGATTAAAGCTGAACCCCGAGAAGTGCATTTTTGGCGTGGAGGCAGGGAAGTTCTTGGGATTCCTCTTAACTGAAAGAGGAATAGAGGCAAATCCTGATTAGTGTGCTGCCATTTTGGAGATGAGGAGCTCGGCTACCGTGAAGGAGGTGCAGCAGCTTACAGGTCGGATGGCCGCCCTGTCTCGTTTTGTATCAGCCAGCGGAGAGAAAGGCCATCCGTATTTCCAGTGTTTGAGGCGAAACAATAAGTTTGTCTGGTCGAAGGAGTGTGAAGAAGCCTTCGTGAAGCTTAAAGAGTACTTGGCAAGCCCGCCGGTTTTGTGTAAAGCCTTTGTAGGAACCCCTCTCAGGTTGTATTTTGCTGTGACTGAGAGGGCGGTGAGTGCGGTGCTCGCTCAAGATCAAGACCAGGCTCAGAAGCCTATTTATTTCGTCAGCAAGGTGTTGCAGGGCCCGAAGGTGAGGTATTAGGCCTTGGAGAAAGCTGCACTGGCTGTAGTATTTTCGGCGAGGAGGTTGCGCCACTATTTTCACAGTTTTATAGTGCTGGTGATGACTGACTTGCCCATCCAGAAAGTCCTGAAGAAGCCTGACGTAGCTGGGAGAATGGTGAAGTGGGCGGTGGAGCTGTCGGAGTTCGACATCAAGTATGAGCCTCGAGGTCCGATCAAGGGGCAGATTTTCGCCGATTTTGTGGTCGAGCTCTCGTCAGAAGCAGCACGAGTGGGGAATTGACATTCTGGGACCTTTCCCATTGGTGATCAGGCAGATGAAGTACTTGGTGGTGGCGATTGAATACTTCACCAAGTGGATCGAAGCAGAACCAGTAGCCTAGATCACCGCACACAAGATTGAGAGCTTTGTATGGAAGAACATTGTGTGCCGGTTTGGTGTGCCTAAGCGCCTGGTGTCGGACAATGGGACTCAGTTTGCAAGTCACCTACTGAAGAAGTTGTGCGAAGAAGTGGGAATTCAGCAGGTGTTTGCATCCGTCGAGCACCCTTAGACAAATGGCCAAGTAGAGTCCACCAATCGGGTGTTGCTAAGAGGCTTGAAGAGAAGGCTAGAGAAGGCTAAGGGGTCGTGGGCTGAGGAGGTACCCCGCATAGTTTGGGCGTACCATACCACCGAGCAGTCAGGAACCCATGAGACCCCGTTCAGCTTGGTCTATGGATGTGATGCAATGATTCCAGTAGAAATCCAGGAGAGCTCGCCGAGATTCCAGAACTTTGTAGCGGAAGACTCGAACGAAGAAAGAAGGTTGAATCTGGATTTACTGGATGAGGTCAGGGAGGAGGCGAGAGTAAAGGCTGAGGCAGTCAAAAGGAGGATTGAACAAAGGTATAACTCGAAGGTGATGCCAAGGCAGTTTAAAGAAGGCGACCTGGTGATGAGGAAGGCCCACCAGTACGAGATGGAAAACAAGTTATCGCCTAAGTGGACAGGACCGTTTAGAATAACCGAGGCGCTCGGGAACGGCGCCTACCGCTTAGAGACATTGGAAGGAGGGGCGATTCCTTGCACTTGGAACGCCACACACCTCAAGTTATATTACAGTTAAAGCTTTGTAAGTAAAAACGAACATGAAGAGATTTGCAAGCTTACTGTCAAAACATTTTGAAGGGGGCACTCTTTTTTCCCTAAGGAGGGTTTTTAATGAGGCCACCCAATAAAGAAGAGTTTTCAAAGTTTAAAGTTTCTAAGATTGCATGCTTGTTGTTTCGAAAGTTTTAGAAAAAGACCTTATCACTCGTACGTGATTCAAGGCAAGTTTGAAGTTATGCTGCATGCTTTCTAAGAAAAAGTTTTAAAGTCCCCATCGCTTTTCGGAGATTGGCGGCATCAGTTAAAGTTTTAAAGTCCCCATCGCTTTTCGGTGATTGGCGGCATCAGTTAAAGTTTTAAAGTCCCCATCGCTTTCGGCGATTGGCGGCATCAGTTAAAGTTTTGAAGTCCTCATCGTCTTTCGGCGATCGGAGGCACCAGCGACGACTAAAGACCTCAGCGCTCTCGTGCGTTTGGAGGCAAGAAAAGAAAGACCTCCTCGCCCTCGAGCGAGCGCAGGCGAGAAAGAGTAAAAGACCTCCTCGCCCTCGTGCGAGTGCAGGCGAGAAAGAGAAATAGTCCTCAGTGCATCTAGGGGGGAGGAGATGTACACCCTGGGCAAGTTGAGGCACCAGATAAAGTCCTTCTCGCCGTCGAGCGAGTTCAGGCGAGAAAAAGTCCTTATCACCGTCGAGCGAGTTCAGGCAAGAAAAAGTCCTTCTCACCTCAGAGTGAGTTCAGGCAAGATGAACTGAAAGGTCAGGGGTGTTCGTGTCCTTAAACGGCGGGAAAGGAAGGAAAACGCCTTTCCCCCTTTAAGTGAAACATCAATATTGACTTAGTAAGACCAGAGAAGACTTCCACGCTTGTAGGCGGTGTGAAGGCAGATAAAATCCTTCTCGTCTTGAACGAGTTCAGGTATGGCGTGAAGGGTGGAAAAAGTTTTAAAAGATGGCTAAGGTAGATTCAAAAAGAACACCTCGCTATCCGGCTTATTGTTCTGAAACCCAGGGAGGTAGAGAAGGATCCGAAAGGCGCCTTTACCCCCCCAGATGAGGGAACAAAAGCCAAGATATGAAAGCAAAGAAAGCTTACATCGCCGGAACCCTATGGCGATCAGAAGAATTCCAGGCGATGACAGGAGTAAAGGCTAACCTTGCCGGGCAGATTAGGTAAACTGCATTGTGATACCAATTTAAGTTAAAGCCTGCTGCCTAGTAAGTAACTAATTGCCTTAAGTTTGCAAGTTCCGTTAAATGTCATTGCTTGAAGGTTAATAAGTTGCTCAAGTCTTACTTCGAGTTAACAGTTCGATAAATTGTTATAAGATTAACGGTTTGCTCAAGTTCAAAGCGGTGAGTGAACAGTTGAGCCCGGCGTATCGCTGGGTTGATTTGTTTAAGCAAGTTTCACCAGATAAGTTGATCAGCCATACAGCGAGTAAGAAAGCAGATGAAGGTGCAAAAAGCAGAAGGAGTTACATAAAGCAATGTCAGGTCAAATACATAAGAAGAAAAATTGCACGTAAAGTTTTTACAAAACAGAAATAAGCGCCAAGTTTTCAAAGAGCAAAGTGATGGAGGGAGACAATTAATCTTCAGAGGGAACGATCTTCCCATCTACCACTTCGTTGCATATTGACACCATGGAGAGATCGAGCTCGGGATATTGGCACGAGACTTGCTCCAAAGCGACGTCGAACCCGGCGGCAAGGACTTGGGAGGAGTTTTGCTCAAGCTCTTCGGTTTGTTTCTCCAGCTCGTCGGTTCGTTTCTTCAGCTCTTCAGTTTCCCCGCGAGCTTGAGCAAGGTCCTCAGCAACCTTTTTGCCTTCGTCCCGCGCCTGGGCCAGCTTTGCAATGATCTTCTTGTTTTCCTCTTGAGCCTTGGCGAGCGCAGCCACGGTGTCATCCCTCTCCTTCTCGACTTTCCCGAGGAGCACCTCCCAATTTGCTGATCTTTTTTCAAGGTTCTCCACCTTGGCCGCATCTGCTTTCATTGATGCCTCCAAGTTGGCAACCTTGAGCCTGTAGGGTACCAGCTTACTCTCCACCCCAATTTTCTCTTGAGCTAGGAGGTGCAGTTTTTGGCGCAGGTCGGAGGCCTCCTTTCGTGCGCCCCTTAGCTCAGCGTTCATGGCATCCTCCACCCTTGAGTGATCAATTTCTGCCACCATCAGGTTGCAAGACAGTTTTTCCGCCTCAATCCTTGTCAGGCGGTTCTCCTCCTGGAGCACTGAGTTCTCGTCCCGAAGCCTTTTGTTGGACTCCTCCACAGCTTTTGTTATGATCAAGGGGAGATCCTCTGCCATCATTTTCAGCTTGGCCGTGAAGGGCCTC
Organism: Phaseolus vulgaris; assembly: GCF_051622355.1. Lineage (NCBI taxonomy): Eukaryota > Viridiplantae > Streptophyta > Magnoliopsida > Fabales > Fabaceae > Phaseolus > Phaseolus vulgaris. The sequence continues at coordinate 31,469,176 of NC_143500.1, read as the reverse complement.
AAGGCCTCATCGACAGAAGAGGGGCGACTTGAGGTTGTTGCCGGTGGAGATGCTGGAGGAGCTTGGTGCTGACTTTCACCACCACCCTCTTGAGTTTGTAGGGCGAGGGGGGCTTCTTGGCGTGGTGGTGAAGTCGGAGATTCTGTTATCAGAATTTGCGAGGTATGGCCTCCCTCATCTCCTTCTGGTGCAGCCCCAGCGATAAAGGTGGTTGAAGGAGGACCCTCTCCACCATATACAAATGGCGTGGAGGTGCTTGGAGGATTCTCAATGATATTAGGCTTGCTGCCTTCAACCACAGGGGGTGCGACAGTCAAGGGAGTTGCTTGGACTGGTGGTGTTGGAGCTGGAGGAGAGGGCGGCGTTGGTGTTGGGAGAGCGGGTGGTGAAGAGGGTGCCACCCTTGTTCTTTTGGTGACGAGGCCGTCTTCAGTCGCCTCGTCATCCTCTTCATCCTCTTGAACCACCTGGGGGGCTTTCCTTTTGGGCTTCCTCAAGATAAGTTTCTTCCTCTTAGGGGCGAGCAGTACCCCAGAAGAACTCGCACCCTGAGGAGGAGTCTTGCCTTGGGCGACGGCGATCTCCACTACCGAGTTGGGCACGGTTTGGGAGCCCACCGCCAGCTTGTGAGTTCGGGCGATCGCCCTTAATTCAGCCATTTTGCCTTTTCCCAGCATGTTATCTGCACAAGGTAAAAAAGTAGGTAAGCAATTAAAACAGAAGCAAAAGATACAAGCATGTCTGTACAGGGATAACACAAGCAGCGCGTACGTTAATAACGGGATGCCAAAGTAGAACGGAGAAAAATGCTAAGTTGGTAAAATTGATGGTGAGGTGGGGCTTCGAGTTGACCCTTGAGGAATTCGAAGGTGATTATTGAAGAAGTAGGAAAGTTAATGTGGGCATCAGCCATCCTCTTCCAGAAAAGGCAGAGGTCCTTGTCCAACTCGCCCATGTTGTCAGGACTTCTGGGCCTTCTGAAGTTTTCTTTGGAATCCTTGCTCCCCTTGTTTACCCAATACAAGGGGAAGCCATCGAGTAGCGAGGGGTCTTGATCATTTTGACGCACTTGGACAAACTTTCCTTTCCAGTCTTTGTAGGATTGCTGGAAGATTGAGAGGATCGATCTCCCAGCAATCCCGTTTAAGCTCACCCAGGGGCGGTCTCCGGGATTCTTGGCCTCGAACAAGAAAAGGAAAATGTCTACCGAGACCGGTAGTCCCAAGTGCGCGCACATGATTTGAAATGCCCTCACGAATGCCCAGCTGTTGGGATGGAGCTGGGCAGCGGCAATGTTGAGCTCGGTTAGTAGCTCTCGTTCAAAGCAGGTGAAGGGAAACCTAAGTTTCACCTTCTTGAATAGAGTGGTGTAAACGAAGCAGAAGAACTCGCCGTTGTTCGCCTTGTCATCGGCGCAGATTGGCACGTCGGGAGGGCAAGGCAGCACCATTAACTTGTCGTCATGCTCCTTGTGGAATGAGAGGTTGGGTTCGTCCCCTTTCTTCAACCGTAGCACCGCCAACGCAGAGTTTACTGAAGAGGTCTCCTTCAGCAAAGTTGGGGTGGCCCACGGGTAGAGTTTCTTATAGTCTTGTGTAGGAATGGGGGCTCCTCCGGCAACTGGTGGAGTTGCCTGAGCAGGGTTGGCATGAGAAGTTGCAGGCCTCTCAGCCTGGGTAGAAGGAGCACTAGATGCTCGTGGTAGCTTATGCGCTTGGGGTGGAGGGTTTCGCGATGAAGGAGGAGGGTTCGCGGTGGTTTTCGTGCGAGCCATCGCAGGAACTGCAAAGGAAAAAGGAAAGGGATGAACAAAGATCGCAGAAAACAACTCGATGAAGGATGAAGAAGGAGGAACAAACAAACAGGAGTTCGCTGGATGAACGTAATGGAAGACGAAGCCCTAAGTTACGAGAGAAGAGAAAAGGAAAAAACAGCCCACAACGTATGCACCAGACAGATAATGGATGATGCGAATCGGTTAAGATGCAGCAAATATCAACAGAAGAAGTAAAAGAGGTACCTTTTTGTGATCGGATGAGCGTTGAAGAGAGTTGGAGATTGAGAGAGTTGAGAAGCTTCGTGGGTTCACAGAGAAAAACTTAGAACGTGTGAGAATGCAGAAAAGTGATGAAACAGTGGAAACGAAAGGGTTTAAGGGTTTTTTCGAACGCTTCTGGAAGCGCAAACGTCAATTGAAGATAACCGTTGATGAAGCCACGTGTCGAGCGATGGGAAAGGAAGTTAGTGGAGCCTCAGAAAACAGAGGGTACGGATGTACGGAAACCTGCACCAGAGCCACGTAGATCGACAGTGACGTGACCTCTTAGTCTTTTCGCTGGACAAGTCTCCGCTTAAGACTGGGGGGCTTGTGTACCGACCAGGTAGTCGGGAGTGATGACGTGGCAGCAAGAGATAAAATAGGCGTGTTAAGCGGAACACCTGGCTGGCAGAAGGGAAGCACATCGGGGAGTTCATGTAGTCGCCAGTCGTTAAGTTGGCGTGCTCCGATCTCTAGCATATCTAAACCGGCAGTCACCAGGCTTGTGTTGTCGTCGCCGTATGCGAGCTTGGGCGACCAAGTGATCAGAGACCGCCGAGAGGAGGGCATCGCCAAAAGATCAGGAAAGCTTGTTCAAGGCTTTCAAGGAGCACGAGTGCGAAGGATGAAGTTATCAGATGATCATTCCCTAGCTAGCTAGAGGTTGAGGCCAGGGAATAGCTTACCAGGACATGCACGGTGAAGCAAGTGAAGCAGATCATGATGGCGGCCGGCAAGACCACAGAGAAGGTGTGCATGGTGACACCCCGCACTCACCACACAGAAGAGATCGCGCTCCAAGGCAGCTATACGCAGAGTTGCTCATTGCATGGGTAACTTAGTCGAACAGCCTGAAGAGTAAGAAGTGACGCTCAAGCAGATGACGTTTCAGATGGTGACACGTGTACAGCTGGATGCGAGCCACGTGTCCAGAGGTGTAACTGTCAGGAGAGAGAAAGTGCACAGGTATATAAGGGATTCGAACTTCTGAGGTACGCCCGTTTAGAACACTTCTTTACGCTTGAGAATACTTGAGTACGCTGAGAGAGTTTTTGCACGGTTCCTTGAGTTCTTAGTTTTCTCTCTTAGAGTTTTGGTGGTTCCGTCACTGACTTGAGCGTCGGAGCGCGATCGGCCGCAGCGGCGCCACTCTGTCTTTTGCAGGTTCTTGAGGTGAATCGAGGTGTGAAGGACGGAAGCTAGCGTGGTGCAAAGCCGATCTAGAGGAAGACACCTTTGACGAGGCAAGGCTCTTGCGCTCTGGTCAACAGGCAGGATCAAAAATTCACATCAAGCTTTGGGTTTTCTCAAGAGAGAGTGGAATAGGATTACATCTGTATTGATTTCAGATTGTTCTGTAAACAAGTGTAATTCGTTCTGAATATTCTGTAAATTTTGGTGTTGTTGCCAAGGAGTGTTGTGTGCTCTTGAGGTGCTCAAGATCAACATTCTTGGTGTGTGTTGTGCCAAAGTGAGTGTGTTTCTTGAAGGGTTCAAGGTCACTACTTTGGTGGTTTGTGTGTAATCTGTTTTGATTGCTTAGTGGATTGCCCAGTGGCTTCTGGGGACTGGATGTAGCTCTTCGTTTAAGAGTGAACCAGTATAAACTGTTTGTGTATCTCTTTCTTCCCTTAAACTCCTTTAAATTCAGTTGTTATTGCTTTACTGGTATAAACAACCGATTGTTTCGCATAAACAACCAATTATTTTTTTGGTGCTTTTTTGTTTTGTGCTTAATTTCTTGGCTAACTGAATTTCTGATTTAGTTTCATACAAAGGATTTTGTTCTAGCTGAAAAAGTTTTCAAAAATCCCTCTTAAACAATTCACCCCCCGTCTCGTTTAAGACCATATATTCTAACAACTTCATCACTAGATGAGGTGTGGAGACAATCGCTCTCAACCTATTGATGGACGGTCGTTCCAACAGGATGTTGTAGGAGGTGTTGGTGTCGATTACCAGATACCAAATCTTGATAGTCTTGGTCGCCTTCTCCTTGCCAATAGTGATGTAAAGCTCGATATAGCCTTGGGTGCCCACTCTCTCACCCAAGAAGCTGACAACATGGTCGTCAAACGACTTCATCTCCTCCTTGACTATCCTCATTTGCTTAAACGTTTACCAATAGAGGATGTCCACCGAGCTACCCTAGTCTATAAACGTCTTCATGATGGTGAACTTGTCGATGTTGATCGATATCACCATGAGATCGTCTTGCGAAGGGTCAACACCCTTGAAGTTTTCATCGGTAAAGGTGTTGGGTGGCATCCTCGGTCAGACAGATACTATGTTGACCTAATGCACTTCCCTCAGGAGTTTCTTTCGAGCGTTGTTGGAGCTACCTCCCCAAGCGAATCCCCTAGTTATTGTGTTGATGACCTCGCGGTCACCTCTTCTCCCCTCCCTCCTTAGAGGGTCGTCCCTTCTCGGAGGATTATCTCTTCTCGGTTGGAACTCAGGTCGGCGGTCATTCTCTTGCACCCTCGGGGAGGGGGGGGGGGGGTTGTAATCCCTTATCTTGGCTGGGTCTTCCCTTTGCGAGGACAACTTAGCACCTCGGCCTCCTTGTACAAACCGGCGGAGATGTCTGATCTGGATAAGTTCCTCTATCTTATCTTTTAGGTCCTAACATTCCTCGGTAGAGTGTCCACTATTCTGATGATATCGATACCTATGAGTTCGGTTAGCATTATCAGGGCTAGCAACCTTCCTCGATGGAGGAATAAGTTCTACACTTAGGGCCTCATCTAAGATTCTCCCCCTGTCGCTAGTTATGGGGGTACACCTTGTGAATCGGCTTCTCTAGTTATCTCTGCATCTAATCCCCTACCAGAAACTAATCGACACTGTCGTTCCTTCTCTTACTTTCCTTTTTGATGTGATTCCAATAGCACAACATGAATGATTCTTGACATTTTTAGGAATCAACTTGAGTTGGAGATAAGAGCTAGGCACTTTATCATAGAAATGGATCAAGGTTCTATGAACAAGAACTCACCAAAACTAGTGCCAAAACACAAACTCATATAGAAATTCCAACTATTGTCAAATTGAACCAACAAAAAGAGGTAAAAACCAAAGGCACCGAATAGAATTGAATGAAAACAACTTTGAACCGAACAAAATGCAATTAAAGCCAAGAAAACTGAATAGGAAAGCTGGAACAGAAATGTACCGAACCAAAACATAAAGAAGAATAAGAACAGCTGCTGGAAAACTTAAAAATCGAACCAAAAACAACAAGGAACAAGCTAAGACAAGGAATTAACAAAGAAGAAAGGAAGGAGAAGAGAATTGCTCATGAAGATGGATGAATGATGAATGATCTCGCCACTAGAAGTGTGGTTGCTCCTAGATGAGAGTGTTGCCGCCACTTGAGGACACCATGGATCCTTCAAGATAAGACTAGAGAAGAAGGCTCAAAAGCTCTCATCATCCACCATGCCTTAGAGGATTACTAGGAGCAGGGCACACGCATTAGGAGATGAACATCAATTGATGTCTCTTTTTATAATTTCTTTAGAGTATATTTAATAGAACATAAAAGGAAGGCGTGGATAGAAGTTTAGGGCCTATGAGAAGAAATGGCAACAAGTCACACCTTCCATGTGACTCTCTTTTAGGCACCATTTTTTGAATGGTGTATCTTTTGATTTTCCCACCTTTTTCCTTGGTGAAAACCTACCCTCTCATACTATAAATAGAGGTGTTTGACTCATGTAAAATCACATTGAATAAAGAGTAAAGTTACTACACACAATTTGTGTGAGAATAGTGAGAATTGTTTCTCCTAGCTTAGTCTTATCTTGTCAGTGTTTGGGAGCTCTCAAGTGGCGACAACATCACTTATCTTGGAGCATATTTGTTAGAATATATGGCCTTAAACGAGAGGGGGGTGAGGATGAATTGTTAAAGAAAGGTTTTTGAAATCTTTTTAAAGTTTCACAAAATTCTTTGTGTGAATCCAGAACAGAAATCAGGTTAGCCAAGAACAAAAGCAATAAAACAGCAAAGCAACAGAAAAACAATCGGTTGTTTCTTCGAACCAATCGTTTGTTTATACCAGTAAAACTTTAAACATAATTTAAATGAGTTTGAGGGTAAGAGAGAAATACACCAACAGTTTATACTGGTTCACTCTTAAGCCAAGTGCTACATCCATTCCCCAGAAAACCACTGGGTAATCCACTAAGTAATCAAACCAGATTACAACACACAAACCACCAAAGTAGTGACCTTGAACCCTTCAAGAAACACACTCCCTTTGGCAAATCACATACCAAAAGTATTGATCTTGACCACCTCAAGAGCACACAACACTCTTTGGCAACACAACATCAGAAATACAGTAGGTTGAGAAGGGATCACACTTGTTTACAGAACAAACTGAAATCAATGCAATTGCGATCCTATTCCACTATCTTTGAAAACCCAAGGCTTGATGTGAATGTTCAAATCTTGAAATCAACTTTATTAAAGGAAAAGAAAGAATAGGGTAAATCCCTTGTGTATATTGAACACATAGGGTTATGTTTATATAGGAAAAAGAAACATATGGGCTAAGCCCATTACATAAATATGAGATATCTAACAATATCTATAATATCTCATAATATCAAATAATATCTAATTATATCTAATAATATCTAACACTCCCCCTCAAGCTGGTGCATATAGATCATATGTACCCAGCTTGTTACAAATGTAATCAATCCTAGGTCCTCGTAAGGGTTTAGTAAAAATATCTGCTAATTGATTATTTGAATTAACAAACTCAGTCTTGATATCTCCTGATATAATCTGTTCTCGAATGAAATGACAATCAATCTCAATATGTTTTGTCCTTTCATGAAAAACTGGATTTGAGCTAATATGAAGAGCAGCCTGATTATCACATATCAGTGTCATTTGAGTAACCTCTCCAAATTGCAATTCTTTAAGTAACTGTTTAAGCCAAATAAGCTCACAAGTAGCCGAGGCCATAGCTCTATATTCTGCTTCTGCACTAGATCTTGCCACAACACTTTGTTTCTTGCTCTTCCAAGAGATCAAGTTATCACCAATGGAGACACAATAACCAGAAGTTGACCTTCTATCAGATGGAGATCCTGCCCAATCAGCATCTGAATAACAAACGAATTTAGTATGGTTATTATGACCATATAACAAACCTTTTCCAGGAGAGCCTTTAATGTACTTCACTATACGAATGACTGCATTCCAATGATCTTCACATGGAGAATTAAGAAATTGACTCACCACACTGACTGCAAAGGAAATATCAGGACGAGTAACAGTGAGATAGTTCAATCTTCCAACTAATCTCCTACACTTCTCAGGATCTGAAAGAGGCTCCCCCTGATTAGGTAGAAGCTTGACGTTGGGATCCATGGGAGTATCAACAGATTTCGAATTCATCAACCCAATTTCCTCCAAAATATCTAATGCGTATTTTCTTTGAGAGATAACAATACCAGTATTGGATTGTGCTACCTCAATCCCCAAGAAATATCTGAGTTTGCCAAGATCTTTGGTCTGAAAGTGTTGACAAAGGTGTTGTTTTACTTGTGAGATGCCATGGTGATCACTGCCTGTAAGAACAATGTCATCAACATATACTACAAGATAGATACACCCAGCACTCGAGTGACGATAAAAAACTGAATGATCGCCTTCACTGCGAGTCATACCAAATTGTTGAACAACATTGCTAAATTTTCCAAACCAAGCCCTAGGAGACTGCTTGAGGCCATATAAGGATTTGCGAAGACGACATACCAATCCAGAAGACTCCCCATGAGCAACAAAACCGGGAGGTTGCTCCATATAAATTTCTTCCTGCAAATCCCCATTAAGAAAAGCATTTTTAACATCCAATTGATAAAGAGGCCATTGTTGAAGAGCAGCCATAGCTATGAATAAGCGAACAGAGGCCATCTTTGCTACTGGAGAAAAAGTATCACCATAGTCTAAACCAAAAATTTGGGTATAACCCTTAGCCATAAGACGAGCTTTGAGACGATCAATAGTACCATCAGGACCAACTTTGATAGCAAAAATCCACCTGCAACCAACAACAGATTTCCTAGATGATAAAGGAACAAGTTCCCAAGTTCCATTATTCTGAAGCGCATTCATTTCATCAAGCATGGCCTGACGCCAACCAGGATGGGCTAAGGCATCACCTACAGATTTTGGAATGGATACAGAAGAAATAGACGAAAGGCAGGTATAAAAGGGTTGAGATAGTCTATGGTAACTCAAAGCAGTATAATGTGGAGAGGGATTACGAGTAGAACGTATACCTTTACGGATAGCAATAGGAAGATCAGGTTCAACAGTTGGAGGTTCAACTATAGGAGCCGGAGGGGGATGAGGTGTTGGCACCAGAATAGAGTCTGCTGATGGACGATGAGACGGTTGACGACGACTATACACCTGAAGAGTTGGCGACGGTGGTGAATTGTTAGGTGCACTAGGCACAACAAGAGGAATATTAACTTGATTAGATGAAGAAATTGAAGGAGAAGGACAAGACTTAAAGTAAAGGGAAGATTCACTGAAAGTGACATCAGCTGAAATAAAATAACGGTTTAAAGACGGTGAGAAACATTTATATCCTTTTTGTGATCTAGTGAACCCTAAAAAGACACATTTGTGTGACTTAGGAGATAATTTATCAAGACCAGGACTAAAATTATGAACAAAACATGTGGACCCAAAAACTTTGGGAGGTAAAGAGTGGAGAGGGTCATGTGGAAATAAAATAGAATGAGGAATTTTGTTATCTAAAACTGAAGATGGCATGCGATTAATGAGATAACATGCACTAAGAACAGCATCACCCCAAAAACGCTGAGGAACATCACCATGGATTAAAATAGTACGAGTTGTTTCAACAAGATGTCTATTCTTGCGCTCAGCTACCCCATTTTGTTGAGGTGTATAAGCACATGAAGTTTGATGAAGAATACCATGAGAAGCCATAAAATTTTTAAAAGAATGAGAAAGATACTCACGTCCATTATCACTGTACAAAATTCGGATGGAAATTCCAAATTGATTTTTAATTTCATTGTAAAATATTTGAAATATAGAAAACAACTCAGAACGGTTTTTCATTAAAAATACCCAAGTATATCTTGAATAATCATCAATAAAAGTAACAAAATACTGAAATCCTAAATTAGACTTAATACGACTTGGTCCCCAAATGTCAGAGTGAACTAAGGCAAAAGGAGATGAAGCACGTTGTGAGACACTACGAGGAAAAGAACTACGAATGTGTTTCCCTAACTGACACGACTCACACGATAAAGTAGACACATTAGACAACAAGCTGTTGCATCTTGGCAAGAGTAGGATGACCCAACCGAGCATGAATGAGAGATGGAGAATCCATAATTGCGCCAACATGTGCAGAGATCTGTAGTTGATAAAGTCCATGAGACTCACATCCGGTGCCAATCATCCGTCCCGAACTCCGGTCCTGTAAAGTAACAGAATCTTTGGTAAAAGAAATAACACAGTCAAGGGAACGAGTGAGACGACTAATGGATAATAAGTTAAATGGAGACCTAGGGACATAAAGAACATTATCAATAGATAAAGATGAAAAAAGATTAATAGTACCAACACCATGTGATGGTACCCTATATCCATTGGCCATGGTAACTGAAGGTAAATAACCCGTAGTAGATAGGGAAGAGAAAAAAGATTTATTACCAGTAATGTGATCAGTGGCACCTGAATCTAGAACCCAAGGGCCATGGGAAGTGGAGTGAGTGAGGCCAACAAAAGATGTACCTGAATGTGCAACAGAAGCCGTGGAACTAGGGTTCTGACGATCCTCATACCATTTAAGAAATTCATTGAAAATAGCAGGCTGGCTTGGGGTATCAATTGAAGTATGATCCATGGTAGAAGGTTGCACAGGGGCAATTTGAGCAACCGCAACAGATCTAGGAGGACGACCATGTAAGGCATAACATCTGTCAATTTTGTGGCCAATATTACGAAGTGGACTTTAAGCCTAACTCAACCCCATAAAACCGGCTCAATAAGGTGAGGTTTGCACCCACTTATATACAATGAAAGACTCTAATCTCTAGTCGATGTGGGATCTCCAACACACCCCTTCACGCCGAGACTACCAACTCGTGCGTGGGACTATATATTATGGGTGGTCCGATAGCGGGTGGCACGATAGGCCCAACACAAACACTCGCTAGGATAGGCTCGAAATGGCTCTGATACCATATTAAAGGAAAAGAAAGAATAGGGTAAATCCCTTGTGTATATTGAACACATAGGGTTATGTTTATATAGGAAAAAGAAACATATGGGCTAAGCCCATTACATAAATATGAGATATCTAACAATATTTATAATATCTCATAATATAAAATAATATCTAATTATATCTAATAATATCTAACAAACTTTTTCTCAATTGAAAAACTCAAATCTGTTTCTCTACCCTGTTTGAAAACATAAACAAACTATTTATATTTTCCAAAGATTGGTCAAAGCATTTAATGAAGGAGCATATTCAGTTGGAAATCATTTAAAGCACATTCAACCACCAAAACAGAATTCTGTTAGGATTTTCAAAGAAACAATCGGTTGAAACCACAAAACAACCGATTGTTTGGTTTGGCAATTAAGTCAACCAAACTAAAATAGTTTTCAAACTTTTCAAAAACTCCTAAGAGTAAAACAACCGGTTGATTCGACAAAACAACAGGTTGTTTTTCACTTAGTTGGAAAAACACTTTATTTTGTAAAAGGTTTTAAATCACATCAGTTTTAGATTCAACAAAGTAGTGGATCACATTCTATTCTACCCAGATCCCTCCCAAAACGCAGCATCAACACCAGCTTTGCATCAAGCACATAGGATTTGGATTCTTCAAAGCACTTGATTACTCTTGATCAACAATATCCCCCTATTTGATGAAGACAAATCCCTGGTTGCTTGTGTTGATCTTGATTGAATCTGAAACTGTACCTACAAAACAAAAGCTATGCAATCCAAAGCATCTTTCATAGTAGGTTATGATCATACATCAACTATTTTTCTGCATAAAAATAAGAGCAGAAAAACCAACAAAAAAAACATAGCAGAAACAGCTTCATACAAACCAATAATGCAACAAAATTAAAAAACTGAATAAAAGTAGAGTTATAGCAGTTTGTAAGACAACACAAATACCATATTCTCCCCCTATTTGTCTTCACAAATAGACTATAGGAAGAGATTAAACAAAAGTTCAAAAATAAAGCAATACAAAGATAGAAAGAACAACAAAGCCTTGTCAGTCAAGCTTAACAATCGGTTGTTTCGACAAATCAATCGATTGTTTTTCTTTAGTCTTCCTTTCCATACTACAGCTCGAAAATTTGATTATGAACAACTTCAATTTTTTCATCAAGTGTTTGAAACCGTGTATCCATGCTTTGGAATCTATTATCAAAGTTTTGAAAGTTTGAAACACAAAGATCATGAAGATTCCTTTGATTTTCCGTAAAGCCATCTAGCCTATTCCCCATGTAGCTCTCAAAGGGAGACATTAAAGGAGTCCCATCTTCTTGATGTCCAACACTTGTCCCAACACCAAAATCAGTAGCAGGCTGTTCTGTATCTGGAAGATTCATGTCAACACCTTCATCATCTTCTTGATCTTCTTCACCATGTTCAGCATGAAGGCCACTTGAGGAACCACCTTGTCCACCATCCTTACTTACCCATTTTCCTTTGATTTTGGTAAAACCCATCTTTCTTAGTGATCCATTGTTCACTTCAAATGTTGACTTCACCTACTAAGACGTTTCACCATCAAGATTTACTTCAAAATAATGTAAGAATTTAGAAATCAAGATAACAAAAGGGTAATGGTAATCGCTTAACCTCATATACTTTTGCATATGCTCCTTGATGATGTCTATCCAATTAATCTTGACTTTGTTCATTATGCAATAGATGTAGACAAGATCTTCCTCAGTTAGGAAAGAATGGTTGCTTCCTCTTGGGTTAGAATCCAAGTGACAAAGAGAGCCAACAACCTTTCATTTAAATTCATCCCTCCAACCGAACAAGTTCTAACTTGAGTATGAGGATTCTTCAAACAACTTTTGTAATATTGAATCTTATTGAAGTTTTCCACCACACCAATGTTTCCTTTGTTGATTCTCAGCCCAACATACTTTGGACCAGCCACAACAACCCACACCTCATGAGTGATCTCCATATCCACACCCTTGACATGAGAAACAAGATTATTACCTTCAAATTTCAAGTTGGTGTAGAAGACCGAATGAAATCCGAATAAATGTTTCCTTTCATCTCCAATAACCTTTTTAACAACTGTTCTTTGAGAAGCCTCCTCACATCATCTAGCTTTTGACTCTTCAACCAGCCAAAAGAGACAACTTTTGGGTTGTTTATCACTTTTCTACTTCTTTCAAAGCGATATCTTTCAATCAATTCATTGTCTCCTGAAAACCAGCCCTCAAGACGTCTTCCTGATCTCACAACCTTGGTTTTAATTCTTTTTTATGTAGAAGGAGTGGAATCCATGAAAATAGAATGAGAAAAAGGCACACACACACAAGGAGAGAAAGAGATGTAGCAAGAGATGGGCCAATGGGTTGTTTTTGTGAAGGAAAACAGCTGTAGAGGGTTTTATAGCAAACCATAATTCCTCTTTGAACCTTTGGTTGAAGTGGGTTTCAGTCTTCAAGGAAGAAATTTGGTCCAGCTTTTGCACAGAAAAACGTTAGCATAGAGCAAAAAACACATGGTCAGCACATGTGACTTTGACTAGACAAAAAGGCACTTGAATTTCCAAGATATGGAATATATTCCTTTATGACAAGAAGTAACTTCCTTCAGAATCAAATCAGGCTTTCATGACTGCTTTATTGAATTAAAGACTCTTTAAGATTTGAATCTGCAAAAGATAGAATGCACAAAGAAATTAAATCTATTTATCCAGTGCTGTCAGAGAAGAAGCAATCGGTTGTTTAGAGAAAACAATCGGTTGTTTTTCTGCAACAACAACATTGTTTTAATTTTAAGTATAAACTGAGAAGAATTTAAAACAAATGCAATTTTTCATATATAGATGAAGAATTTAATATGAATTTATAATTGAAAAGAAGAGACAGGGAAGGTCTTATCCTTTTGTTATGAAGTTCCTTCAATGAGTCATTGTTTGTGATCAAGAATGCTTCTTTTGGCTTTTAAGACATCTTGGACTGGTGCATTCCCTTAGTTCAGTTCTAGTCACGCTTCTTTTCTTCCAAAGGCTTGATCAGATAACCAAAGACTTCATGTTTCTCTTAGTATCCCTGCATCATAATAAATTCAAGCAACAAGATTTGGTCCCCTTACAAATGTGGGTCCTTTAGATTCATCTTTGTAATTTGAAACCTTACAACCTTTGGGAATCCATTTCATGATACCTTTAGGAAAAAAATATTTCCTAATTTTACAGAATCTAACCGAGTGGCCTCTCTTCATGCAGTAAAAGCATGTAACAACTGGTTGTTTCGATCTTTCAATCGGTTGTTTTTCTGGCACTTTTGAAAAAGGCTTTGAAATCCCATTTTTCTTGTTTTGAGGATAAAACCCCAAACCAGATTTTCCAAAAACACATTTCTGGTATGCCAAGACAGTTTCAAAGTTGGATTTACCATTTGAAAGTTTATCCACAGTTCTTACAAGATAGTGGATCTTACTCTCAAAAGTTTTGCAATTTTTACAAAACTTGGAGTCACTCAAGTGAAAAGAATTTTTGCAATGCATTTCTAGTTTTTCAAAATCAATTTTTGAATTTTCCAAATCTTCTTCAAGAGTCTTGACTCTGTTTTCAAGCCAGTTATTCATCCCTTTCAATCTGTTGTTTGAGAGAGCCAATCAGTTAGCTTCTTCATGAGTTTCTTTAAAAGCTTGAAGTAATTGGCTATAATTTTCAACACTTAAGGAAGGACAAGAACTTACACTGCTTGAGCTGCTTGAATCATCATCTCCTTCTGCCATTAAACATAGATTGACATTTTCATCTTCACTTAATGAGGAGCTTGATGAAGAGACTTCATTTTAATCCCAAACAATATATGCTCTTTTTGATTTCCCTTTCTTTTCCTTATTGCTTCACTTCTTTTCCTTGCCTTCTTTATTTGGGCAATAAGCTTTTATATGCCCTTGTTCTCCACAACCAAAGCAATTATAATTGTTAGAATGAAATCACTAGTTTTCTTATTTTCATACCTTTCTTTGTTGGATTCTTTGTTGCAATTTCTCTTCAAGAATTTGCTAAACGTTTTGGACAGCAAGTTAAGGTTTTCTTCCTCACTTTCATCACTTGAATCTTGCTTATTCTTGTGCTTGGCAGCTTTCAAGACAATGTTCCTTACATGCTTGTTCTCACTTTCTTGAACATTGAGTCTATTCATCTCCAACTCATGTTCTCTAAGCTTTCCAAACAAGGAGGCTGTAGCAAGGATGTCAAGTCCTTTGATTCAGAAATTGTCGTGACTTTAGGTTGCCAAGATCTATCAAGACACTTGAGAATCTTGATGTTTAGCTCCTTTTAGTCAAAGGTCTTTCCAAGACTCATTAGATGATTGATGATGTGAGTGAATCTCTTTTGTACTTTAGCAATTGATTCTCCCTTGAGCATTCTAAACATCTCATACTATTGTATAAGAGTATGTTTCCTAGCTCTCTTCACATCATTTTTTCCTTCATGGGTGACTTCTAGAGCATCCCACATTTCCTTAGCCGATGCACATTGTGATATCCTGAAAAATTCATCAGAATTCAAAGCAGAGGTTATGATATTCTTGGCAATACAATCAAACTTGGCCTTTTTATTTTTAGCATCAGTCCATTGGGAGCAAGGTTTTTCAATAGAAGAACCATCCTTTTCAAATTTAGGAATAAAAGGGCCATTTTCAATTGCATCCCGAATTCCTTTATCAAAAGATTCAACAAAGATTTTCATTCTAACTTTCCAAAACTGATATTTCAAACCACAAAACAAGGGTGGCCTGTTAATTGAGGCACCCTCCCCAAAAGGCAGTTTTTCAGCTATAGAAAAAAAGATTTTAGGATCAAACTTGAATATTTTTCAAGTACCAAGCTCTTGATGCCAATTGTTAGAATATATGGCCTTAAACGAGAGAGGGGGTGAATTGTTTAAGAGAGGTATTTGAAATCTTTTTAAAGTTTAACAAAATTCTTTGTGTGAATCCATAACAGAAATCAGGTTAGCCAAGAACAAAAGCAATAAAACAACAAAGCAACAGAAAAATAATCGGTTGTTTCTTCGAAACATTCGGTTGTTTATACCAGTAAAGCTTAAAACATAATTTAAATGAGTTTGAGGGTAAGAGAGAAATACACCAAAAATTTAAACTGGTTCACTCTTAAGCCAAGAGCTACATCTAGTCCCAGAAAACCACTGGTTAATCCACTAAGTAATCAAACCAGATTACAACACACAAACCACCAAAGTAGTGACCTTGAACCCTTCAAGAAACACACTCCCTTTGACAAATTACACACCAAGGGTATTGATCTTGACCACCTCAAGAGCACACAACACTCCTTGGCAACACAACATCAGAAATACAGTAGGTTGAGAAGGGATCACACTTGTTTACAGAACAAACTGAAATCAATACAATTGCAATCCTATTCCACTCTCTTTGAAAACCCAAAGCTTGATGTGAATGTTCAAATCTTGAAATCAACTTTTTCTCAACTGAAAAACTCAAATATGTTTCTCTACCCTCTTTGAAAACATAAACAAACTATTTATATTTTCCAAAGATTGGTCAAAGCATTTAATGAAGGAGCGTATTCAGTTGAAAATCATTTAAAGCACATTCAACCACCAAAACAGAATTCTGTTAGGATTTTCAAAGAAACAATCGGTTGAAACTACGAAACAACCGATTGTTTGGTTTGGCAGTTAAGTCAACCAAACTAAAACAGTTTTCAACCTTTTCAAAAACTCCTAAGAGTAAAACAACCGGTTCATTCGACAAAACAATAGGTTGTTTTCACTTAGTTGGAAAAACACTTTATTTTCTAAAAGGTTTTAAATCACATCAGTTTTAGATTCAACAAAGTGGATCACATTCTATTCTACCCAGATCCCTCCCAAAACACAGCATCAACACCAGCCTTGCACCAAACACATAAGATTTGGATTCTTCAAAGCACTTGATCAACAATATTCACCATTCCAAGTGGCATGATCTTCTTCCCAAGCTTCAACCACATAAGCTTTTCCTATATTTCATCTTCCAAATCCATTTCCATTCCATTTCAATTGATGAATATGTCTTGTTCTTGTGTTTTTTATTCTAATCGGTTCATGTGCTTTGTTTGATAATTATAATCGGTTCAATTCCCTTTTTTGTGATTCTATTTGGTTCATATGATTTGATTTGTGTTCATGTTTCTGCACCTTCTCTTGTCATTCATTATCACCTATAATTGTGTTTTTCCTTTGGTCTTATGGAAATGAACCTTCACATCTACTTAACACTTGTTAAGTTAATGTCTAGTGGGAATTTTCCTTAGACTTGTCACCTTAATTGCTTAATCAATCTCAATTCTAATTCTAAAGTGTCACCTAAATGAATCAACCTAAAATCAACTCACATCATGTGGTATCAAGAGCTATGGTTGTGTTCATCTTTGTGAGTTGATTTGGCACTTTGCATTCAAGCAATTTACATTCTAGCACCTTTAATTCTTGTCTTTAAATTCAAGTACTTTTACATTTTTTTTTAAAATTCAAATACCTTTAGTAAAAGTTGTCATTATTTTTCTTGCTTTTAATTTTCCAGCACTTTAATTCATTGTAGATTTTTTTTTAGCGTTTCTTATATTCATAGCATTTTTCGTTTTGAATATTTTCTTGTGATGTCTTTTATTGATCTTTTATTGCATCATACAAATTCATATGTTCACTAGTGTTCTAGGTGTCCTTATTTTGATTCTTCTTACATACTTTTAATTGTGAAGTTTACACATTAATTAGAAACTTGATTTAGTAAAAGTTGATGTTAAGTTCCAAACATATGATTTCAAGTGTTCAATTATCTTGAATCCACCAAAAAAATTTTGTGTGAAAATTGAATGTTCTTGACAATTTGTATGATGCAATTAAGATAAAAAAAAAAGAGAAAAACAGCAAGCTCTTTTAACAATACAAAAATAGTGAGCAATTGACGTTAAAACCATACAACAAGGGTTGCTTTGTTCCAAAATAGTAACGGTTTCACATAAAAGTGACAATAAAAACAACAAAGCATTTGTTTCAAAAGGCATCTTGCTTATCATTTGGTTTAGAAATTCATTTTCAAATCTATGGATTCAACTTGATTGACAAATTGTTTTCTACTTTGTGGAATTTTGTATCCTTTTTCTTTAGCAATTTTCTAGTTCAAAAAGTTTCATAGTTAAAAGTTTAGTAAGGTTCTTTGAGTATTCTTTTGTGCTTTTCTTGATTGTCTTCTATTCAAAGTTTTTTCATATTTCTTTTCTAACTTTGGTTTAGCCTTTTCTTGTTTTCAACTTTACTTGTTTGTCTTTTCTTCTTTCCTCAAGTTTTCTGGTGATTTTACTTTGAGCAATTGTTGTTTGCTTTTGCATCTTTCACTTGAGAGTTATTCAATCCACAAGAGAGACCTTGGCTAAGGAAAGAAATTTTTCTTTGAATGATTGAGTACTTTTTTTCATATTGCCGAAAGCATTCTTTGCTTCTAACTTGTTTTCTCTAATTGTTTGTTCATTGTGTTTTGTGTTTGTTTGTTGTTATGGATCATCTTTCAAGTGGTGAATCATCTAAGCCTCATGCTCTTGAAAAAGTTTTTCTAATTCGAGAATTGAAGGAAGCTAAACGAACCATTGCACAAAAAGAGGAAGAAATTTGACAAATGGAGGAAAGACTCCAAAGATTAGAAATGCTAAATGAAAGGCCCCAAAGACAAAGAAGGCACCATCATAGATATGAATCAAGAAATTTTCAAAATTATCATGGACATGAAGAAGAAGTCGAATGGAGGATGCACAATTTTGAAGATAGGTGCCAACATGTGGCAAAGCCTTATTTACCATTTGTAAAATTGCCTAGTTTTAGTGGAGAAGGTGATCCTAATGTGTATTTAGATTGGAAGGCTAAAGTAGAACAAATCTTTAATGTACATGAGATCCAAAATGACCAAAGAGTTAGGTTAGCCTCCTTAGAATTCTTGGACTATGCCATGCAATGGTGGCACAAAACTCTCATGGGCATTGGGCTAAACAAGAGACCAACCGTGGTCTCTTGGGAGGATTTGAAAGAATGCATGCACGCTAGATTTGTGTCACCACACTATAGGAAAAAGCTCTTGTTGAAGCTCCAACGACTTTATCAAGGAACACAAAGTGTGTATGTTTATTTTAAAGAACTTGAAACAATTTTAATCAAGATTGACATGCATGAAAATGAGGAATCAAAGATGGCTAGATTTGTAAGTGGCCTATGAAGAGATATCCAATATGTGGTAGAATTGTATGAATATTCTTCTTTAGAAAAATTGGTTCACCTTGCCATCAAGGTAGAATCTTAACTTTCAAAGAAAACTTCTTGTCAAAAATCTCATAATGATGACTTTTACCACTCTTAGAAAAAAAAAACAAAACTTCTTCAAATTTTCCCTCATATTTTAAAGAGTCCACTTACAAAACTAGAGAGTCTAGACCTTCACCTTTAAATGCTTTAAATGATTTAAATAGAAAATGCTTTAAATGTTTAGGTTATGGTCACATTGCTTCTAATTGTCCTTTTAAACGAAATATGATGATGCATGATGGGGTAGTCTTAAGTGATCATAGTTCCCAACGCTCTAAGTCTTCCAACACCTCTAGATCCACAAGTGAAAATGAGAGTGAGATTCCTTGTGAGGGTGACTTATTAGTGGTGAGACGAATGCTAGGCCAAGTTTGAAACCCTTTGATGAAAGTCAAAGAGAAAATATTTTTTAAACTATATGTCTCATCAACGATAAGTTGTGTTCTTTAATAATGGATGGGGTAGTTGTGCAAATGTGGCTAGCACAAGAGTAGTAGATAAACTTGGCTTGTTTACTATCTCTCATGCCAAGCCTTATAAGCGTAAATGGCTAGTGAAGAAAGGGAGATCATAGTAAATAAGCAAGTCCTCTTAGCCTTTTCCATTGGCAAATACAAGGATGAGGTCTTGTGTGATGTTGTACCTATGGAAGCTACTCATATTCTTTTAGGTAGGCCATGGCAATTTGATAGAAAAACAATTCACGATGGCCTTACCAACAAAATTATTTTTAACTTCCATGGGAGGTCACACTCAAATCTCTCCCACCAAAGGAAGTCCATGAGGACCAACTTAAGATGAAAGAAAAGAGAGAGATCGAAAAAGAAAAAAAGAATTCCAAGAGAAGCCTGAGGTCAAAAAGGTAATGCTTTCCCAAAAGAATATGTTTATAGCTATCCCTAGGACCCTTGAGAGTGAGTTAGTGTCAGATAGTCCTCATTGTTTGGAAAATTTGGTAAAGGAATTTGATGATGTTTTTCAAGACCCCAAAAAGGATTACCTCCTCTAAGGGGCGTTGAGCACCAAATAGATTTTGTACCCGGTGCTTCTTTACCAAATACGCCTGCATATAGGACTAATCCAACCGAGGCCAAAGAAATTCAACAACAAGTAGAGGGCTTAATAGCTAAGGGGTGGGTGCAAGATAGCATGAGTCCATGTGTTATGCCTTTGATTCTTGTCCCTAAAAAGGATGGGACGTGGAGGATGTGTACGGATTGTCGTGCTATAAATAACGTAACCATCAAATATAGGCATCCCATCCCAAGATTAAATGACTTGTTGGATGAATTACATGGGTCTAAAATATTTTCCAAAATTGATCTTAAGAGTGGTTATAACCAAATTCGAATTAAACCCGGGGATGAATGGAAAACCGCTTTTAAGACCAAATTTGGTTTATATGAATGGTTAGTCATGCCTTTTCGCTTGACTAATGCTCCTAGTACCTTCATGCGACTCATGCACCATGTTCTAAGACCTTTCATTAGGAAGTTTGTAGTAGTTTATTTTGGTGACATACTTATCTATAGCTTGTCTTTAGAAGATCATGAGTCACATGTTAGGCAAGTATTAGAAACCCTTAGGAGGGAAAGTTTGTGTGCTAATCATGCCAAGTGTATGTTTGCACTAGATCATATATACTTCTTAGGGTTTGTTGTGAGTTCAAAAGGGGTGCATGTAGATAAAGAAAAGGTTGCAGCAATTCAACATTTGCCAACACCCACCAATGTTAATGAGGTACAAAGTTTTCATGGACTTACTAGTTTTTAGAGGCGGTTTGTGAAAAACTTTAGTACCATTGTCGCACCTCAAAATGCTATAGTAAAGAAGGATGTGGTATTCAAGTGGGGACAAGACCAAATTCAAACTTTTGAAACTTTGAAAAAAAAATGGACTAAGGCCCCCATTTTAGCCCTTCCTAACTTTACTAAAACATTTGAAATAGAATGTGATGCTTCTAATATAGGCATTGGGGTTGTTCTCCTTCAAGAGGGTCACCCTATAGTTTATTTTAGTGAGAAACTCAAGGGGAGTCATCTCAACTACTCCACCTATGATAAGGAACTTTATGCTCTTGTTAGAGCCTTGCAAAATTGGCAACACTACCTTTTTCCAAAGGAGTTTGTGATACATAGTGATCATGAATCCCTTAAATATTTGAAAAGCCAAAGCAAGCTTAACAAGAGACATGCCAAATGGGTGGAGTTTCTTGAGAAATTTCCTTATGTGATCAAACATAAGCAAGGTAAAATAAAGGTGGTTGCAGATGCTCTTTCAAGAAGATATACCTTGCTAAATGTTTTGGATGTTCAATATTTAGGTTTTGATCACATAAAGGAAATCTATAAAGATGACCTTGATTTCTCTCTTATCTATCAAGAGTGTTCCAAAGAAGGACACAGATTTTTTCATACATAATGGTTTCCTTTTCAAAGGAAAAAGACTTTGTGTTCCCAAGGATCTTTAAGACAATCTCTTGTTAGAGAAGCACATGAGGGTGGCTTATGGGACACTTTGGGGTAGCTAAAACTTTAGATACATTGCATGAACATTTCTTTTGGCCACAAATGCGTAAATCCGTACATAGCTTCAGTGATAAATGTATAACATGTAGGAAGGATAAATCTAAAGTGCAACACCATGGTTTATATACCCCTCTTCCCATCCCAACAATGCCTTGGGTAGATATTTCTATGGATTTTATCTTAGGTCTTCCCAAGACATCGAAGGGTATGGATTCTATCTTTGTGGTAGTGGACCGTTTTTCTAAAATGGCTCACTTTATTCCATGCCACAAAGTAGATGATGCTTGTTTTATTGCAAATCTCTTCTTTAAGGAAGTAGTTCGTTTGCATGGGCTTCCTAGAAGTATTGTATCCGACAGAGATTCAAAGTTCTTAAGCCATTTTTGGAGGACCTTGAGAGGAAAACTTGGAACTAAACTCTTGTTTTCTACTGCTTGTCACCCCCAAACTGATGATCAAACTGAGGTGGTTAATAAAACTTTGGGTCAAATGTTAAGATCCCTTATTTCTGGGAACCCAAGGGTATGGGAAAATTTACTACCTCATATTGAATTTTCCAATAATAGAATAGTAAATTCTACCACTTCCCACACTCCTTTTGAGGTTGTTTATGGGTTCAATCCCCTCACACCTCTTGACCTTCTCCCAATTACTGTACTTGATGAGGTGTTGTGCAAGGATGGTTTTGAAAAAGCTTCTTTTATTAAAGACTTGCACCATCACATCAAGCTGCAAATTGAAAGAAAGGTCGGCAAGTATGCTGAACTTGCCAACAAAAGGCGCAAGACATTAATCTTTGAATCCGGGGATTGGGTTTGGCTACACTTGAGGAAGGATAGATTCCCTACTCAAAGGAAGTCCAAACTTATGCCACGCGGTGATGGTCCTTTTCAAGTCATCATAAAGATTAATGATAATGCTTATGAGTTAGATATGCCTGATACATACCTTGGTAGTCATTCTTTTAATATCAACGATCTAACTCCTTTCTCTGCAGGCCTTCCAAATTCGTGGACGAATTCTCTCTCACCCGGGGAGCATAATGAGGACCAATGAGAGAGGGCGCCTGAGGCCAAAGCCCAACAAGCCCAAGCCCAATCTGAGGCCCAAGCCCAACCCATGATCTCATCATCCACCATGCCTCATAGGATTACTAGGAGCAAAGCACAAGCATTAGGAGATGAACATCAATTGATGTCTCTTTTTGTAATTTCTTTAGAGTAGATTTAATAGAACATAAAAGAAAGGTATGGATAGAAGTTTAGGACCTATGAGAATAAATAACAACAAGTCATACCTTCCATGTGACTCTCTTTTAGGCGTCATTTCTTGAATGGTGTGTCTTTTGATTTTTCCACCTTTTTCCTTAGTGAAAACCTGCACTCTCATACTATAAATAGAGGTGCTTGGCTCATGTAAAATCATATTGAATGAAGAGTAAAGTTACTACACACAAATTGTGTGAGAATAGTGAGAATTGTTTCTCCTGGCTTAGTCTTATCTTGTGAGTGTTTGGGAGCTATTAAGTGGTGGCAACATCACTTATCTTGGTGAATATTCATCATTCCAAGTAGCGTGATCTTCTTCCCAAGCTTCAACCACATAAGCTTTCCCTATCTTTCATCTTCCAATTCCATTTCCATTCCATTTCAATTGATAAATATGCCTTGTTCTTGTGTTTTTTATTCTAATCGGTTCATGTGCTTTGTTTGATAATTCTAATCGGTTCAATTACCTTGTTTTGTGATTCTATTCGGTTCATATGATTTGATTTGTGTTCTTGTTTCCGCACCTTCTTTTTTCATTCATCATCACCTATAATTATGTTTTTCCTTTGGTCTTATGGAAATGAACATTCACATCTACTTAACACTTGTTAAGTTAATGTCCAGTGAAAATCAACTCACATCAGAACCTGTTGATGAACTTCCTTAGGGGCTCCCCCTTCTCTTGGTGGATACCAACCAGGGCAATAAAGGTTTGGCTGGTTGCGAATTGTGTCTCAAACATGGACACCAACGTTGCGAAATTGTTGATAGAGTTGGGAGGGAGTTTCGTGAACCAACTCAGGGCTCCTCCCTTCAGCGATGTAGGGAACACTCGACATAAGACCGCATTGTCCGAGGTATAAAGGCTTATGTGCGTGGTATATGCATCTATGTGCTCATCCGGATCGGTCGTGTTGTCGTATCGATCTCTATTGAAGCCTTTCCATTTATCTGACAGTGGTACTCCGATTAAGGAATCAGTAAAAGGATGTCGGCGGACCAAGTCCTAGGTGTGAATTTTGTCTTTTGAGTCTTTCTTATTAAGACACATTAGAGAGTTGAAGCATGTTTAGAAGTGTATTAGCTAATTTTTTATTATTGATTAATTTCACTAACTTTGCTTAAGCATAATTGGATTTATGATATTGATCGACGTGATGACCGAAACCGAAACATAGTCTCATTCGTGCATACCTTACCAATTCAGATGCAAAAGTTATATAATAAATCTTCAACTAAACGCAAAACTTGTTCACTTCTAATTAGTTCTACAACAAAATAACTTAAATGAACTATCTCAAATTTAATAGGTAATACAGAAAAAAAAATTAAGGAGTCAGATTAAAACAAACCTATCTTTTTTTCTTCCAACAAAGCATATAAATTTTATAATCATTTGAAAATGAATTAGAAAAAGCAAAAGATTATTAAAGAACCATAAGCGTATATAGTTTATTTTGAAGCCCTTAACTGATAAAAAAAAAAATCATCCTCTTCATTGATTAAATTTCCCAATATTATTCTTCCATCCAAAAGACTTTTTGATCTTATCCATAACCGTTTTGAAGAATCCGCCGCCTTTGCTTTCAGATTTCTTGATTGTATCGTCATGGGCGTAATTCCATCTCACAACTATGTACGCCGTCGTACACCTGAAACCAACACCGTTCGAAGGAGAACAGTTCCGTCGAAGCGCGTAAACAAACCCAGGGGAAAAGTCCTTCATCAAGTGCTTGAACTCCTGGGAAACGTGCACCCCCGAAGAAGAAGACGGAGCCGACTCGCACGAGTAATACCCGATCCTCACGCGCCCACTCACGTACTGCCTGTTCGCCTCGATTATGCGAGCCGCTCGCTGGCGAAAGTGGCAACTCACGAACTCTTCGAAGTTCCGAGGTGGCCTCCGAAGCAGTTGGTGGGTGGTTTTGCAAGTGCTAAAATACGCTTTCTCGTTGTACACGCATGACTTCTTCTCCAAGTTCATGCTGAAATTCGCAAAACCTCCCACACCAGGCTCGTTGAAAAACGGTTTCTCGTTCAGAACCAACGCTTGGATTGAGTGCAACACTTGCAGCATCGTCGACTTGGATGGGTCCCACATCTCCGGCATTTTCCCGTGCCACGTGTTCAGCAGGCTCAAGCACACCGTTCCGTTGCTGTACAGATTAGGGTTCAGTCTGTACCCGAAAGAGTGGTAATGCAGCTTGGGAGGGTGGTCGGGGAAATCGAAAGGAAACACGATGTCGAAGAAGAAGAGACCATCGTGGTACGGTGTACCCTGGGCGCCTACGATCACAGCCCTCATCAGATCAATGCGTCGCTCGTACACCCTCACGTAGATTGATTCCGGCAAGTTCTTCTCCAGAATCTTCCACTCTCTCATGATGGTTTTGTAAAGTGAACTCCTTGAATCGTTGAAGTATTTCCCATTGTTTGAGTCTCGAAACCGATGGTCTGTGTCGTCCATTACAACGTCAAAGCGCTTGAACTCCTTCATCTTGTTGGCGTCCATTGGCATTTCTGATCGCTGATTCTGAACATAGAAGAAATCCATTGCAGGAGCTTGTGAAGTGTGCTTTTAGGTTTGGTTTGGAAAACAAACTATTTAACAACGCACTCCCCTCTCTAAATTTTAGAACCCGTCTTACCCGATTCTGCTGTTACAACAGAACTCGTATACATAGGGTTACCTATTAAATTAAACTTATTTAAATTGTTGTTATTATCTTTTTATTAAGTTATAATAACTTAATTTTCATTTTGTTGATATCAGATTTACAGTTGAGTTTAGTTAACCAACTGCAATTATTTAATTGAACCCAACATTTCAAATTAATATTATATATCTTGCGGATAAAAACTATTATATATATAAACTATTGAGTAAGGGTATCACTATCTTTTTTCTATATCAAACCTTATGGTATATATTTATTTTTATGAAGACCTCAAATGGAAAATTAAATTATACAATTTTAGTTAGAATGTAATTGATACTATAATAAGAAATGAATTTAAACCGTGGATATTCACGGATACTTCATTTTAATTTTTTTTTTGCCATTGAAGTGTGAGATAAGAATAAACATAAAATATGTAACCATAAATTCTTATACTAAAAAGGGTTGACAATTATCAAGCATAACAAAATCTTATTTCAACGATATTAAATTTAAATATTATTGAGGGTTGTGGTGTACATTGATGTTTTATTATTTGTAATTATTCAAAATAATATAAGTTGATGCTTTTATTTGTGAATACAAGTATGAGGATAATTGCACATGGGAAGTTGGAAATGGGAGGGAGATAAGATTATGGGACACATGGGTGGACAATAGGACTCTTAAGGACAATACGACTCTTAATGACAATTTTCCGAGGCTCTTCTCCATTTCTCTTAATAAGAAATTGTCCCTTGAGGTGAGAAAATTCAAAATGGTCATGGAAGATTGAGTGGAGAAGAAATTTGTTCGAATGGGAAAAGATTCAATAACAACAGATGATGCAACTTTTGAGAGAGCAGGGGGTACGTAGGGGTGGATAAGGAAGATTCTTGGGTTTGGAAAGATGACGCGACAACAACGTACACGGTCAAATCTGCATACGATATTCTTAAGGAAGATGTTCAGGTGGACGAGAGAGATTTATTTCAGAGTTTCTGGAGGATAAAGGCACAACCATCATTTCATCTCATAATATGGAGGATTTTGGAAGACAAAATAACGTCTAAGGCGAATTTGGCAAGAAGGGGGGTTTGCATGACGGATAATATCTACTGTGTGTGTGGGGAGGAAGAGGAAAACACATCTCACTTTTTCTGTACGTGTAGAGTTGTCTGGCTTGTGTGGGCTAAGTGCTATGAGTGGATGGGGCTTGCAACGAAGGATCATCGGGAGCCTAAAAAGCACTTCGCTAGTTTCAAGGTGAATGGAGTTAAAGACAACGTTAATCACTTTTGGGGTTGTGTATGGATAGTAGTGGTAGGATAATTATGGAAACATAGGAACAAGAAGATTTTTAGAGGTGGAAGGATAGATCATAATGAAATTTTTACTCTGGCTCAACTGAAGGCCTGGTATTGGATAAAGTCCAAAGCACATGGGGTATGTTTCTCCCTTTCTGATTTGTGTCTTGAACCACTGGTTTGTATGAATTTTGTTAAAAAAATTTAGGAGGAGTTTACCTTGAGCTGTGGGGCTATGCTTGTTAGTTATGTCTTGTATGATAGGTTAGTTTTAAGGTTTTTCGTTGTGTAACGAGGTATAAGGGTGAATTTCTGATGACTTTCTACGGCAAGTGCATCGCGTTTCCTAAAAGTAATAATTGTCCCTAAGGAAGAATATCGATCCCACAAGGAACAGTGAATTACCAAGTACAATAAACGTTAAATATCAAATGGAACAATAAAAAGAGTGTTGAAGTGATTGTCTTGACAATGATTAATAAGAAAATAGACAAAAAAATAGTTGTTTCAAGTTGGAAAAATAGGGATTAGGTTTTATCTCTCTCACTCTCATGTATTTTGATTAGCATGTAAATATTAAGTTCTTTGATTGAAATTGATGCCCGTAGAAAATTCATTTATGTCGATGTCTCACATAGAATTCTTAAAAATGTTTCCTAAATATCAATTTCTCGCATATTTATAAAAACAACTTAGAATCACACTCGGACGTTAATGGCAATTAACATTTCAAGTCTATTTCTAGCACTCAAATATGTTAAGTATTGTTGTTTAGGTCAGAACCCTAAAAATACCTTAAAGTCAGATTTAAGATTCTCAAGTTGTCACGAAAATTTAGAAGTAAAACAACAATACCAATAGTCAATCAAGAACATAATATTATATCATATTAAATATATCACCTCAATACATAGAGTTCGAGCAGATTACTCCTAATCCCAAAGGGTAGAATTAGCCACGCATACTTCTAGCACCTTCCATTTTCTCAATTGAGTTACAATTCACTCTATGGTGTTTTCCTCTCAATCTTCCACACTATGATTGAGCCTCTAGCCCCCTATTTAACCTAATTTTCTAGGGTTAGGTCACTTCCCGTGTCACGATGATGGACTAAGTGATAAAACATAAAAAAATGTCCAATATGTCTTACGCATTCTTGCTCAAGCGAGGAATTCTCGCTGGGGCGAGAAAGGCGTTGATTTCCGAAAACAGTCTTGGACATTCTCTTTTGAGCGAGAATCTCATGTTGCAAAATTGGTTTTTTCGACACTTTCTCCATTCTGGGACCTTCCAGCTTTCTCTTTTTAGCTCAAATCATTACTCTTTAATCCAAATTTCCAAATTTCCATGAAAACCTGCAATTTACACCAAATTTTGGAATAAAATGCTCTTATTCAAATAAAAATCATAAAAAATGTAAAAAGGTATAAATTCATAAATTAGAGATTATTTTATATGTAAATTAGCAATTAATACTCATAAATGTCTATATTTTAATATGAAATATTACTGAAATTAGACACTTATCAATTTCTTATGAAGGTATTTTGTATACAGGTTGAGTTATCCTTGAAATACCTAGTATTTATTCATTCGTTTTTTGCTGATAAAAAAAACGTATCTCATCTCAATGTAAGTGAATTTAAATTTTGTAGTTGAATATTTAAATCTCATGAAAATAAATATTATATCATTGCAAGAAAAAAAGGTTTTAACATATGTTAATATAATCATAGGAATGAATTTAATTAATTAAGGTTGTTTTAATCTTCGTGTTAAGTTCCAAAGGTTTATTTATTTAACTAGAAGAAAATTTGTCTTTTATTAATTGTAACATTTAAAAAAAATTACTATATATTTAGCTTAATGTTGCTCATATATAGTAACATTTATATTTTTGCAAAAATTAACCCAAATTATTATGCACATCACTTAATTGCATTTTAAACGACACAAAATTATAATTTTTTTAATTATTTATTAATTAAAATTAATTAATTTTATTTATTTATTTATGGAGATTTGGAAAAATCTATAGTATTTTGCTGAGGTTTGACAAGAAACCTTTGTAATTTAATGAAGGTTAAAAAAATTTCGATATTTTGTAGAAGTTTTAGAATAACCTTTAAAATTTAACAAAAGTTAAAAAAATTTCATTATTTTGCCGAGATTTTAGAATAAATCTTTGGAATTTAACAAAGGTTAAAAAAACCTCTGTTATTTTGGTGAGGTTTTAGAATAAACCTTTGGAACTTAATGAAGGTTAAAAAACCTTAGTTATTTTGTCGAGGTTTTGGAATAAACCTTTGGAACTAAACGAAGGTTAAAAAAACCTTCGTTAATTAAATTCATTTATAAGGTTATATTAACATCCGTTAAATAACCTTCGCTAAAACCTTTTTTTCTTATAGTGTTTGTAGCAGTGGTTTTAATCTTCTGGTTTCTTGGAAAACTGGTTTTTGTGAGAGGTTGTATTTGAACGCATGAGTTGGAGTCTTCATTGTTTTATAATTTGACTGTTAAACATAAATTATCAATTGGTTAATTCAGGGACTCGAATATTAAAAAATGAACCTTGAAAATGTTTATGGATTGGAAAGATGTTAAGATTCCTCAATTCATAACCCTATTGAGAGAAACTTGTGGTTTTCTTGTGAAAATTTTAAACTAAAAAAGTAAAAGAACATGTTAGATATTCGGTTAAGCTTAAATGAGTGCAAAGGATGTGGAAGGCTAGAACAAAGGTACAATTATTTGAATGAAACTATATGGAATGACATTCATTATGATCTAAACTTCTTTTTCAAATGAGTTCAAGAACAAATGTGATGTGAGTTGATTTTAGAATTGCACATGTTTTTAGGATTTTCGCTTGAATTATGAATTTGATTAGCAAGGATAGGTGAAACTTAGTGAAGATTGTCACTGGACACGAATTAACCAAGTGGTTAAGTGTGAAGGTTATCTTCAAAAGAGCAAAGAGAAAAACACAATTAAGATGATGAACACAAAAATAATAGCAATATAAGGAGAAGATAAAGGGCGAAAAACAATAAAAGAAATAGACAAGGCAAAGAAGAATAATGGCAAAATGGAAAAGAAGACAAAGGAAAAAAGTAAATAGGAAAGGAAGCTTATGGAGGTGAAGAAGTGGGATTGAATCACACCACTTGGGGAGGGAGCTCCAAGATGAGTGAGGGAGGATTCTTCACTTGAAGCAATCTCTGCTCAAGATAAGATTGAAAAATAATTTGGAAAACAATTAGGAAATTACTTTGACAGAGTTTCTTTACTCAAAATTGAATGTGATTTACAAGAGGGGAGATACATTATTTATAGATATGAGTTCCTTAGAGAGGAAGAGAGGAAGGGTAGGGGCATAAATGACTGCAAGCTTCTAGAAACTAGGTTAAATGCGAGCACATGGGGAAGTGTTCTAGAATCTAGGTTAAAGGTAAGCACATGGGTCATATTCTTCTTCTAAAAGCCTAAGCTAACTTATTCTTCTTCTTGGGCCAAAATGAGCCTAATTGATTTGAAATTAAACTTGTCTTAAAAAGACTAGAAGGAAAAATAATTGATACTCTCACCCATGCCCGGTGGTTCTTCTCCTGAGGATCTTTTGATGGACGGTGGGGCCCTATGTCTTCAATTGAGATGTTTGACCTAACCTTGAATATTTCTTTGGGCTCGTGGTCAGCTTCTTGTAAATTTGGGTCATATCAGGATGTAACCATAACTTTATAAAAACCATGTTGTAAAAGAACAATATTGACCCCTCTATGTCATGGACTTCACTCTTACAAATAGGTTCATATCCCCCACATATTGCACCCTCACATCCTTTTTCATTATTTTGCTAAGGGCTTGAAGGTTTCTAAAGGTTCTTAATTTCTTTGTTATAGTATAATCGTGCATTTCACTTAACAACTCTATTTTGAACCAAAGATACAAAGCGTTATACAATATTTTCTACAAAAGGTAAAACTTAAAATAAATACAGTAAAAAACTTAAGAAAAACCCAAGAATTCAAGTAAACTTGAATATAAGTTCATGCCTTCTTTAGCTTCTCACGGTATTGGGCACAAGGTTGAAAGGTTGTGTGTTCTCATAATTAGGTGACACTGACCACGTAAGAGGTGTTTCTTTAATGTTGTGTTTGGATAAGGGGTGCTACAAGAAAACAACCATTTTGCGTGGGCCAAAAACGAATGCAAAAGCTGAAAAACGGACACTTATGCGTCTGATTATCGTCCGTTCCACATCGCACGAAAAAAACCTGGAAGCAAATGAAAACTAGCGTGGGCCAGAAAGTTCGACGCATCTTGCGTGGGCCAAGCTCACGCAAAACCGACGCAACATGCAGAAGCTGGGTAGACGCAAAATGGACGCATATGCGGCGGCTTTTGCGTGGGCAGATCCGACGCATAATTTTTATTTCGCTTATTCGTCGGTCTGGCCGACGGAAATAATAAAAATATATATTTAAAAAATATCAGATTTTGCGTGGGCTTGGCCCACGCAAAAGCGGACGCATGTTTTAAAAAAAACTTACGTGGGCCTGTGGCCGACGCATGTGATGAAGAAAAAAAAAACATTTTATTTTGCTTTCTAACCAGATTACCTGTAAAAATTAAATACCAACCAAATCACATTCAAACAAATTACTATCATTCACAATACATCCATAAACACTCAAATCCACAAACACATCCAAAGTATGAAATCAAAATCCACAAACACATCCAAAGTACAAAAGTAATAGAAATAGTTAAACAAAAGATATGAATACTTAAAAAAATATTACAACTAAAATTGTACATTACAGATTTTTTACTCTCTACATCCCTTATTTAATTTACACACCCTACATCACTTTTTCTAATTTTCTGGTCTAATATGTTGTCCAATTTTTTTACTCTCTACAACCCTATTTCATTTTAAACCCACGTCACTAAATGAACTTTATTGTTTCAATCATCAATATTTTTTTTTAACACTACAAAAATTAAAAACTTCATAATTATTAAGAATTCTAAATAAATAAAAATTTAAATTATTTAGACCATGGAAGTTAGCCTTACTATAGTTTTCTCTACTGGAAGACCAATTTAATATTGAGAAGGACCCAATCACACGACTGAAAATCAAATTTCTACTATTCTAATAATTCATGTATAAGTAAAATGATTTGGGTTAACAACCCAGGAAATAGATTGAAGAAAAATAGTTTTCGAAACTCAATTTTACAAAACAGTTTGATTTAAATTATAAATAAAGTTGTCAACTTAGATGAAACATTCACTAATTTTGATAAGAAATGACTTCAAAAAGACGTATGCAAAAGTGTATGAATGATCAAGTTTTGTTGTAAAGAAACAGAAAAGAAAAGACCCTAAACAAGCAATCATGTATCTGTACACAAATATCCAATTGTGAAGACAAAAACGAGATGGTATTTGTCTATTCCATTAAACACTACACTATCAATTATTATAAGGAAAAAGAGAAATGAAGACAAAAACTATTTGGTAGAATATTTAAGTTTCATTGACGGGATTCGTTTAATAATTTTATCCAGTGGCTTAAGAAAAGAATTATTTACAACAATTCTTCAATACAACAAAAGTTGATGAATCCAAATTCAAAATCGGAAAGACAAAATTTAACATCTTTAAGAAACTGCGAGTGACCCACGAGGCTCATATAAACGCGCGACATCACAATAATCCAAACCAGCAACCAACAATAATCCAAACCAGCAATAATCAGACCAGAAACAAACAATAATCCAAACCAACAATAATCCAAACCAGCAACCACAACTCAATATCCAAATAAAAAAATTGGTAAAATGTGAACCTGAGGAGGAGGCAGAGCTGGACCGGAGGTAGAGCAGGACACGGAATGAGAGCTGCACGCGCGGAGGAAGCTCGACGCGGAGGAAGCTTGCATGGAGGAAGCTCGACGCGGAGGGGAAGCTCGACGCGGAGGGAGAACTTGACGCAGAGGAAGCTCGACGCGATGGAAGTTCGCGCGGAGGAAGCTGGACGCGGAGGGGAAGCTCGAAGACGAAGCTGAACGCAGAGGAAGCTCGCGCGCGGAGGGAACTGAAATTGGAAAATTAGGTTTTCAGAGATTTGGGGGTTTTGAAAAATCGGAAACACTAAAAAATTTCTATATACTCCCGGTATGCGTCGGACACATCCGACGCATACTTTAAAATATTTAATTTTATTTTAATTTAAAATCGAATTCAAAATTTAATAAATAAATTAAAACATTTTTTATATAAAAAAAATTTAAATTTAATATAAAAAAAATTAATTTCATTATATAACAAAAACTTTTATTAATTTATAAAAAACAATTTAATTTAATTTATACAATACAATACAAAAATTAATTAAATTTACACAAAAATATTTAATTTAATTTATACAATAAATATTTACTTTAATTTATATAAAATAATTTAATTTAATTTAATTTCTACAACATAAAATTAATTTAAATTGTAAAAAAATATTATTTAATTTATATTAAATTTATAAAAAACATTTAATTTAATTTATACAATAAAAAATGACTTTAACATCTACTACCACAAATATCAATGAATCCTATTATTAAAATTGCTCATGATACCCTCATCATTCCTTCTAACTTATAATCCAAAATCTAATAATCAACTATATTCCATGATTCTAAGTTAATTCTATAACTATCACGAAATGACTCATATTTCTCAAATTGCTTATGATACTCTCTTTCAGCCTTTACAATGCACTTCTTAGTTCAACTCTTACATTGACAATGGACTACGGTTATTAACTTCTTCCTGTTAGGGAGATGAGACCTAGACAACTATTGAAGTCTTCGTTTTCTTCCCTCGGTCGGGCAGATTGTTGGGTGCTTGACTGGGGTCCTTCTCATTTTCGTGCTTCTTTCCTCGGCTCTCGATCTATGGCGAACATCGATGGGGGGTACCTGCGAAGGCACTCTGACGCTCAAGTCAGTGAAGCGGGTGATCAGTATTCTGGTAGGTGAACAGTAATAAATGACGTACCTTTCTTCTTGGAATGTGTGCTATGTATATTATTTTAATGGGCTGACCTTATTGGGTCTGATTAGTGGAGTGGATCTCGCTTAGGGTTGTATTACCTTATCCTTAATGACGGATTAGCTTCACTGACCTTAGTTTCAGCGTTAACGGTAGTATGGGTCGGCCGACTGTGATGATTTCACTCGTCTCGGCCAACCTTCCATGGTCTCGACCAAGTCTCTCAGGTCTCGGTCGCCTCAGTCAAGTCTCTCAGGTCTCGACCAAGTTCCCCTTGGTCTTGGTCAGGTACACCAGGTCTCGGACAGCCAGGTGGGTCTCGGTCAAGGAGACCAAGTATCGGTCTTGCCCATACCGGCACATAACTTATAATCCAAAATGTAATCATGAACTATATTCCATGATTTTAAGTTCATTCTATATCACACCCAGTCGAAACTTACTTATTTATGTTACATTTATTAAAAACTAAGTCTACTAAATTTACTATGTCAAAGACCTATTATTTAGTATATTGGGAAACTCTATTAACACACTTATAAGGAATATTGCATATGTATCATCTCGTTACTTACTACATTATTATGTGCTTCAGTTGGAAAACATTAATTTCTTTTCGAAATCATACTCAGTAACTATAACAATGACATTTATAGAGCATGTAGTCAACTTTGGAACACTTTGGATATTGTATCAATCTAACAATTAAGAATAAGTTACTTACTCACGCACTTAATCTTAATATGTTTGTATCATATACATTTTCGCTAATTCATTAAAATGATCTTATGATTCATTTATGAGAAATAACATCTTCAAAACTATAATGGATATCAAAACAAAAATCCTAATTCATTCATCCATTGCACACATATAACATTTAAATTTATTTAAGTTACTGATCTAAAGTTTTATCTAACTTTTTTTTTCTTAAACTAAATAAAACATTTTTAGATCAAATTTATTCTCTATTTTTAAATACATCCATTACCATTTGCATTAATTAAGTACTTCATATTGAATTTATATTCTTAAATTTATGTATATTTTATATAATATTTACAAAATTTAAATACGCATTTTATTTTTATTTTTTTTACTATTTTTTAATTAATTATTATTTTTCTATATGTTTTCAAATCTTTATAAACTTTTTAAGATAACTTCTTTTAAATAATTTTAAAATTAAACACTTCATCAATTTAATAAATGTAATTTAACTAATTTATATCATAATATCAAAAATAAAATAGTTATAACAATATATAAATAAAATAAATTTAAAATAAATAATTTTTTGAAATAATAAAATATTTTATATAACATTTAAATAATTTAAATATATATTTTCTTTTACTCAATTAATTTTAAATCAAACACTTATTTAATTTAATAAATTTAATTTAACTAATTTATATTCAAAATTGATAAATTAAATAATTTATTATAATATTAAAGAAATAATTTTAAAATAAATATAATAAAGAATTAAATATTAAAATATTTATTATACATTAAATAAATTTAAATTTTAAAATCCTAAAAATGTGTGGGCCATTGCGGACGCATATGCGTGGGCTTTGTGGCCGATGCAAAGCCGACGCATATGCGTGGGCCGCGGCCGACGCAAACTGATTTTTTCTTAAAAAAATAAATTAAATCCATTTGTGCGTCCCTTTTGCGTCCAAGGTCATTCTTGCGTGGGCTTTTAGCCATTTTGGCCGACGAGAGTAGCGTTTGGAAGTGGCCCACGCAAGAATTTGGAAGCTAATTCTTCATTTTGCGTCCAATGTGATTCTTGCGTGGGCTTTTACCCATTTTGGCCGACGAGAGTAGCGTCCGCCACTGGCCCACGCAAGATTTTGGAAGCTAATTGTTACTTTTCTTGTACTGGGGGTGCACTGTTGATGCAAACGAAAGTGAGGGTGCACCCCCTGTTTGAATCTGTGAATGTGAGGATGGGGGGCGTGGAAGTGAACAGATGCATGCAAAGTGGTTCATCCCAACATTGGAGAGATTTACGAAGGAATGAAGATAAAGCCACATGTGCATAAGTGTTATTACATATGTGTCTCTCATTTTCTTTCACTTTTTAATAGATGAGTTGATGATACAACCATGCCTTCTACTCTGCATGCACTCACAAAGATTCCTGACCTTGACACAGGGAATCTTGACCTTGAATGTCTTGAATGTTGTAGGTATAGGTCGGTAGATGACTTCATTAATATAACACATATCATGAGAGTTATTTATCTAAGTTTTTCATTTGAACATATTCATTTGCATTGTGTGAGGGTGTTGAGTGCAAGTGATAACTGTTGGAGAGTGTGGTGAGTGAGTCAGTGCTAGTGATAGCTGTTGGAGAGTGTGCTGAGTGAGTTGGTTCCAGTTTCATGTTCATCTTCCAAGACACCTGAGGTATGTTTTACATATTCCACAATGCATAATCAATTAAGCTTATGAAAACACATGATCCATAACCGATTGAGACATATAAAACTTTGCATAATTGATTATCCATAATGTATAATCGATTACCTTCTATTTTTTTTAACATAATCGATTATGTTGTGAGTGCTAATGGAAGCATAATCGATTATGCATTTAAAAATGTGTACATAATTGATTATCTCCGTTTTTAAAGGCAAAGCATGATTGATTATGCTGTTGAAAACTGTAGATAATTGATTATATTATTCTTTTTTCTGAATTTTCTAGTTTCATATTTTTGAATAATTTTTGTTTGATTTTTTAATTTCATGTGGGTGTTTTGAGGTATATTCTTGGTATAAAATTTTCAACCACAACTTCATCTTCATCCATCAGGTTCTTATGTGCTTTTCCAGATATGTAATTTTTAAAAAATTTATACTTTTCTTTGTGTTTTTGTTAGATTCATGAGTTTATGTATGTTTTTGTTTATTATTTGTTTATTATGTATTTAATTTATTTTATAGTTGGTTAATTTGAATAAGTTTGTGGTTTACCTGAAATTAATTTAAAGCCATTGTTATACTTATATTTTAGTTTGTATTTTGATTAATAAGCTAAGCCTTATCCTTATAATTTATAAGTATTGAATGGAATCATAATATAAAGTTATTATATATTTTAAAAATTATTAATTGATATATAAAAAATTGTTGTGAATTGTTATAATGTAAAAAAATTATATTACATAATTTAAATTTGAACTTTTTTATGTGCATAAGTTTGTTATAATTAAATTAATTACCATATTTGAATAAAAGAACTAAATATTTTATTTAAAATTGAATATTTATATTAATAAATTAATTATCTTTACTTTAAATATTGTTACCCATTTTATGTAATTTATATTATTGTATTTTTGGAAGAAAAGAAAACATGATCAAATATAAGTTTTCTTTTGGTACATTATTTTAAATTAAAAATCTTAATACATTATTTGAAATTATAAATATTAATATAAATATAAATTTTCTTATTAATCAAAATTAATTTCATACATTATTTGAAATTAGAAATATTAATATAGTTATCCAGTTTTTATATTATTTAAAATTCATATCATTTCATGCATTATATTATGTTAGAAATACTAATATAAATATTTTTTAGTTATTATTTAGAATTAATTTCATACATTATTTAAAATTAGAAATATAAATATAGTTATCCAATTTTTATTTTATTAATAAGAATCCAAAATCCATTTGAATATTTAAATTATAAAATGTCAAATATTAATATAATTATATTTTCGGGTTGATTTGATGTCTTTAACTTTATTTTAGGATTGTATTCCATTTAAGTTATTGTCTTATTTGTGTATGTATTTTGTTTATTGTGAATTGTGTTTCAGAACTTCTAGTATTGTGTTTCAAGACTTGTAGTATTGTGTTTCAGAACTTGTAGTATTGCGTTTTAGAACCTAAGTATTGTGTTTATGAGAAAAGGTTTCACGAAAGCTTTCCATTTTTCGTCGCATTAGGGTTTCAATCTCTAAACAATTTAAATTTTCATGAATGAAATTTTCATATTATGAAAACTTGGTCAAAGTTTTTTACACAAATCTAGAGTTTACAGCTATTGGTGACCTTTCTATTCAGATTAGCTCAAAACGAATTGAGATAAGACAAATGGATTGGATGAACGTGGCAAATCTGATGTATGATGACATTAAATTAACCCCTGGTACCATCCTTGAGGGAGTAAATTATGATCGAGCAATGACGATATCATCCATGATTCGTGAACAGGAACATGGTGAAAATGTCAGAAATGTAGGTAGTTTGAATATGAATGACAAACTACTTCATTACACATGAGTGCACATGTTGTGTCATCGGGGTAGTAACTTCTCACAACTCATGAATAAATATGTTTTCATGTTATGGTGCATAAAAAAGATATATTCATTAATTGACCTCATTGTATCATGCAACACATGATAAAATGTCAAGATAACAACATGTCTCTGTCATATGCCATTTTGATAACACATATCATGTAGGTGTATCGGTTAGACTTGTCATAAGTGTCATATTTCAGTAATATTCCATATTTAAATACAGGAACTTATGGATATTAATTGATAAAATAAAAATAAAATAACCCCTAATTTATGAATTTATAAATTATTACATATTTTGTTATTTAATTTGAATAAGAACAATTTATTCCCAAATTTGTGTTAATTTTAGGATTATAGGGAAGAATGGAAATGATTGAGCAAAAGTAGATAATACAAAGCTAAAAAGAAAATTGGAACACACAAGCACACACTACAGCTCGCCCAAACTCGCCTAAGCCAAACGCCCCCAGAGGATTTCGCCCAGACGAGATTACTCCATTCACATTGGACCTTTTTTTTGTGCAATTCATTCAGACGAGCCCAATAAAGCTCAACGAGAAGTGACTTAGCCCAAACCCAACTAGGTTAAATATGAGGCTTGAGGAACAATCCTAGAAATCAGTGATTGAGAGGAAAACACCATTGAGTGGATTGGAATCCAATTGAGATAATAGAAGGTGTTAGAAACCTAAAAAAGGCAGTCGTTAAGGAGAAACATCTTGGATCTTCTTTTCTTGCTCTCCCTGCTTGTAACAGCCAACATGTGTGACTAATTCTACCCTTTGGAATTAAGAATAATCTATTCAAACTCTTATTTATTGAGGTGATATTTAAACATAATATTATGTTCTTGATTGATGATTGGTATTATCATTTTGTTTGTAATGTTTGTTACCATGATCTCGAAATTTAATTTGACTAAAAAGTATTTATAAGTTTTTGACCCAAATGATAATGTTTAACATATTCGAATGCTAAGAATAGATTTGAAATGTTAATTTTTATCAAATTCTAATCTTAATGATAAAAAGTTTTTATAAATATGCGAGGAATCGATATTTAGGAGACTCCTTAATAATTTTATATGCGAGGAATCAATATAAATGATTAATATATGGGCATCAACATCAATCAAAGGATAAAATATTGTTATGCTAATCAAAATAAAAAAAGAGTAAGAAAGATGAACCTCAATCCTTATTTTTTCAATTTAATCAACAAAGTCTTTGACTTGTTTTCATTTTAATCATTGCAATCATAACAAATTTCAACAAACTTTATTATTTTGTTTTCTATTTAGTGAATATTTTACTTGATTATTCAATTGTTCATTGTGAGTTTGATATGCTTCCTTAGGGACAAATTATTACTTCTGAGAACATGATGCACTTGCCGTAGAAAAGTCATGAACTTGTAAAATGATGCATCAATAATACTAGGATGAAATCATTACTTCGGGAAGAAAACTATGAGAAAATTAAATATCTTCCAAGTAAATGGTGTTTGGCAACTAGGTAGACCTGACGAGGTAGACAAAGAAGATGAGGAAGACTTACCATTTCCAGAAGAACATGTTCAAGGCGATCAACCTCAACCCTCAATCTCCCATGATGCGAAAATGTTAACCCAAATTTGGATCGGGATATAAAACATCCAAAAAAGTATGACCACCATGAGGTTGGATATCAATACACTGTTTGGACATGTTCGACACACATTTTGACAGGGTTGATGAAAGGAAGGACAAACTAGAAGATTGAATGTCATCAACGAAAATGATGTATAATGAATATGTTATTGTTATTTTTCATGTTGGATATTGTTACAATTTTTATTTAATATTCATGTTTTATTGCTACGCATTATCATTTAATATTCCTTTGAATGCAAGTTCTGCAATGTTTTGTTTATATTATCCATTATCTTTTTTGGACAACCGAAAGCATTGCTTCAGTGGGTTGCAATGTATGCGTATCACTCGTCATCATTGTGTAATTGTACCAGTTCTGGTGAGCAAAAACATTGTACTTTTGCTCATGGTGGTGGAGCACAAGTGCTTTTGTTGCATGTATTTGCGATTGTGGAAATTTTGTTGTTTTTAGAACAACAACTGGAAAAAAAAATGCTAGAAAACGATTTGGGGGTTGATCTAAGTACAAAGTTTCATTTATTCAATTAGGTTTCAAGCAAACTTAACAATGTTATGTCAAAGTTCATTTTATGTTTTTATTCAAAATATATTAGAAGTAGAATAATTCTAGGTTGTGATTTTTCCAAATGGTGCATTGAAAACATTGGTGATGAAAGAGATGTAATTATTGTTAGACAAAGGAATAAATATGTCTTTTAGAAAAATGTTTGACATTCTGCACAAAAAGTATTTAGATGTTGTTAGGGGTATGTTTTCTTTTTCTAATTAACATTATTATGTTCTTAATTTTGTTAAATTTTCCTTGACTTGAAAATGTCTCTCTCTAAATTAAATGTAATAAATTTATGTATTTTAGCTTTCAATCGATAACTCTTTTTTTTCATTATTTATACCATACAAATTCAAATAAAGAATGATACATGAAATATAAAATATCATTTTCTTGTTATTAATTTATATATCATAATATTAGCCAAATTTTAAATACTCATTTAATTTATAAATATATTAACCTTTTCATAATAATAATAACAAAAATCATCATTAATATTTCTATTTATATAAATAATATATATATATATATAACATAATATAATACAAAGAAAATAATAGTAAATAATATTAAAACTGTTTAAATACATAAATTTAACTAACAAAATATTGAATTATCTTATTAATAAAATTAAATAATATTAATTAGTTAAATGAATAATAAAATAAATTTTTAATATAACACAAAAATATTTAAAATAATTTATTTAATGTCTTTATTTTCATTTTACATTATTTTAATTAACTAAAATCTACACACACAAAAGACTTATATTTCATTTTTTTTAATTGTTTTATACATAAAAATAAATTTGTAATCTTATTTTTATATCATTAAAAATAATTCAAAATACTTTCACAACTACCAATAAAATTTTGTCACACATCAATTCTAACATACTTAAATACAAACATAAAAAATTTCTTCTCAAATCCTTATGCTTTCACTAACTTTTTTTTCTCAAATTCTTACTGTTTCACTCCTCACTCCAAAACAGAGCATAAATGATTACATTGAATTCAGTCTAGCTATGTTTGTGTGATATCTAAATATCTTCCCGTATTAGTTGTTTTTCTGAAAAAAGGAATTAACATTTTTTGTTCTCCCGTTTTAAATGCTTGTACTATTTTGATGCAGAAATTATATGAAAAATAATTTTGC
The DNA here is from genome assembly GCF_051622355.1 of Phaseolus vulgaris. NCBI lineage: Eukaryota > Viridiplantae > Streptophyta > Magnoliopsida > Fabales > Fabaceae > Phaseolus > Phaseolus vulgaris. The sequence goes on along the minus strand of NC_143500.1, from coordinate 31,427,967 downwards.
AATAACCAAATATTCTTCTCATCTATTAATAACGAAGCTCTTTACCATCTAACATACTTGTTGAATGTTCTTGTTTTGCATCAAAAGCATAATACAAAATTTTATTAACAGCAAATATAGAAACAAAAACTTTATTGAGAACTTTAGTGAAAAAAATAAGTATTATAGTTGACAAAATTGTAATTAGCTTGTACGTAACAGAATAGAAATAAAAACAGTTCATTAACTAATGAACCTATGTATTAACTCATGTAATAAATTTTAATATTAACTTTTAACTTTAATAATAATAACAAAATAGAAATAATTTTTTTATTCAAGTCTAAAACGGAAAAATAATACTAAAGAAGAGAGGAAAAATTGATGAGAAATAAAAGCTATTTAAGCAAATTTTTGAATGCTTATATTTTAATATTAGAAATGTTAAAAGAATAGAATCTTAAGAGATGACGGTTGGAGACTTTCTTGATTTGGAAGTGACGTAGAGAAAAGGAGAGAGAGGAGCAATAGAAAGAGATAAAAATTAAGTAACTAAAATGAGTGTTTTCTGAAGTACAAAACAAAGTATAGAAAGATGAGAAGCAAATGAAACGATTCATGATGTGATAATATACTATAAAAGAAGAAAAAAACTAAGAGGATTAAAAAGATTCTTGTTATAAAAAAAACGTTGTATTGTATGATCCTTATTTTTAGAAAGAATAACTCAGATCAAACCTTTCAAGTTCCTGCAACGGACTAGTAGAAAGAGTTTGATAGACATTAAAAACTCACTCCCTGAAGTTGAAAATTCTTAAAATTCGCATTTCAATTGAATTGAGTTTGAGAAAAAGTAGAGATGGAAAATACGATGGAGTTCGAGCACTTCGACGTTGTGTCAGACGATTCAGATCACCACTTTCTAGGATCAAAGAACGGAAAATGGTTCAACGATTCGAAGAGCAAAGTGTACAAAACCATCGTGAAAGAGTGGAAGATTCTGGAGCAGAACTTACCGGAATCAATCTACGTGAGAGTCTACGAGCGGCGCATTGATCTAATGAGGGCTGTGATCGTCGGCGCCGCGGGCACACCCTACCACGATGGTCTCTTCTTCTTCGACATCGTGTTCCCTTCGGATTATCCCAGGAACCCTCCCAAGCTGTATTACCACTCGTTCGGGTACCGACACAACCCGAACCTCTACAAGAGCGGGAAGGTGTGTCTGAGTCTGCTGAACACTTGGTACGGGAAAAAGAAAGAGACGTGGGACCCATCCGAGTCCACGATGTTGCAAGTGTTGCTCTCGATTCAAGCTCTGGTTCTGAACGAGAAGCCGTTTTTCAACGAACCTGATGCTCTGCCGTCAGAGAAGAAATCACGTGCGTACAACGAGCACGTCTTCCTTATTACTTGCATCGCCTCCTTCCACCTTCTTAAGCGCCCGCCGCGGAACTTCGAAGCCTTCGTTGGAGATCATTTTCGCCGGCGGGCGTTTTCGATTCTCGCGGCCTGCCGCGAGTACGCGAATGGGCGCGTCGGAGTTGGGTATTACGGTTGCGACTTGCGTTTTCCGATGGTCCAAGTTTCAAGGAGTTTCATACAGCGGTTGGTGATGCTTTACCCTGGGCTTCTCAAAGCTTTTCGTCGGAATGGTGCTTCTTTGGAGGGTTTGGGAGAACAGTTGGAGGTGGAGAGCCAAGAATCCAAAAAAAAAAGCAGTGGAGTCTTCAAAAAGATAGTGGAAAAGATCAAACAGGTTTTCAGATCGAGGAAATTTGGTAAGAACAAAATTAACGAGATCCAGGGGAGAAATCATGGTCTTGAAAGTGTTTGAAAATTAACCTATGCCTGTTTAATTTTATTTATCTATAATAATTTAAGTAGTGTGTATAAATATATATATCTTATTATGGCCTTTTCATAAGATTGAATTGTTGATTAGAAGAAAAAAAAAACAGAAGAAAAGGCCACAATGTACTCGTTCATGATGCAATCTTTGGTTGTTATCTTATCCCCAGTTGAACAAGCTACAATGTTCATGCAATTGTAATTATTGTTTTGTTTTTATTGTTCCTCTCTCTCCTTCTATCTCTTTCTGTAGTATATTCCTCTCACAGTAACTATTGCATATTCTTCTTGGCTGCTGATAGATTAACACCTCATCATATTAACACACATCAAAAACATACACTTCACATTTTAATAATTAATATTTTATTTTATTTTATTTTTTAATTTAAAAATATTACTATTATTATAAACAGTGTCAAATGTACATTTTAGTAAATTAATATTTTAATTTATTTTTTAATTTATTTTTAATTTAAAAATATTACTATATTATTATAAAGAATGTCAAATATATGTTATTTACTGTTTGACAAAAAAATTCTCATTCTTCTTTAAAATGAAATGAAAAGAATTTTAGGGTAATTTTTCTATTAGTTACACTGTTTTTATAAAAATAAATTTTATATCAATTTTTCCTAATCCTATTTTCCCCTCTCTACTAAATAGATCCTAAGAGCTCAATACAGTCGTAGAATTAAACGAAATTCCGTATTTTAAAGGGGCTAATAACATATATAAGTAAACAAAATCCAGAAATAATTCGTACCATTAATTTTAAGAAGGAAGGAAGTGCTATCATTTACATAATTGGTAACTAAAAACTAAAGTTTGCAGATTTTGCATGGATGTATGCTAGTAAAACCTGAAATTTGTTGACCGGCACAGTAACGACACACAAATTAGTTATTGGTTATCAAGATTTGGCTAATGCGTGAGCTTAGTCCATGAAAAGAAAAATCCTATACAATTACAGCACAAAAATCAGCGCAAATAAAGAACCTACTACAATTTGGACTGTTTCTTGGAACTTCGACCAGCTATGAATTCCTGCATCTTTCTGAATTGCTCCTTCGTCATTCCGTTATAATAATCATGACCCCTCTCCTAAATATTTTACACAGGTGGAGAATTTGTATGTAAGAAGATTTGGAGTGTACAGCTCAAAATATACACAAATGAGGAAAATGGCAAAATCCCCAGCAAGGAAGATTATTGATTACATGGAAGAGAAGCGTTAAATGGATAATGCAGATTGCCAGACAATTAGGAAAGAAATAGTGCCAAAGAGAAAGTAAACAAATCAATCACCAGATAGAATTTCAGTGTAACACAACCTTTACTCTTTTCCAATGTTTATGAAAAATACAATACTTTAATCTCTGGTTGCCCCTAAATTGCATTTCGTCCCTGCCCTTCCTGGAGATGTCATTGAAGAGAGTCTTGGTGTCGTTTAGTTTCGTGGTCAAAAAGGGAAATAATGGTTCTTCATAATTTCGTACTACACTATTTTGTGAAGTTAGGAAAAGTTGTACCCAGCTCTACTGTGGGTGTCAGTGACATCTCCAGCAAGGGCAGGGCCTAGAAATATCTCGTTTTCTCCATTATCGACCATTCTCACTCTTTATTATGACACACATAGGATCATAAGATCCTGTTTTCAGCTTTTTTTTCATAGCATTTACTACATTTCTTTAATATTGCAATTTGTTCTAGACAAGAGTAAGAATAACCTAGAGCATGAAATGGTAAAGGATAAGTGTACCATTTTCTTGTGTCTATTAGATTCGTCCCTTTCTATACAGTATTAGATGGTACATATGGACAAAATCCTAAAACTTATTTATCGTTATGATTCGGCTTTAATTGGACAGTTAAGGCTAACTTAATGAGATCTCCTGATTTATGCTACATTGTTACATTATAAGGATCGGTTCACGACCATCAATAACCACAATCGGACCAGACTCATGACTTTGCACAATTCGTATTAAAAATGATTTTAAACATGTTAGCCATAATATTGAAATTCACCTATTATCCTACCTTCACCCATCCCTCATCTCCTTTCCCGGGACCTAACACAAACCAATCTTTTTTATTTAATTCATGCCATATACACATAAATTCTACAAGGTACTAACCTTTTCAAGGGAAAGTGCACGGCCAAGATCAAGTTTGACGCCATCATTGATGACCGCCTTGTACTTCAACACCAAGTCGTGGTTGTTTTTGACAATTGCATCCGCAATTTCCATGCTTTTCTTCAACAACTCACCCTCTTCAACCACATGGTTCACGAAACCCAGCTTTTCAGCCACCTCAGCGGTCAAAGGTGAGGCTGTGAGAGATACCTCGCGCGCTTTGTTAACCCCAATGATGCGCGAAAGCTTCTGAGACAAACCCCATGAGGGAAATATCCCAAACCTGCAACAAACACGCCAGGGGCGTGTTCAAAATTCGAAGAGTCGATTTGTTTTAAGGATAAAGGGAACGAACCTAGCGTGAGTGTCCATGAACTTAGATCCCTTGGCAGCGACCAAGATGTCACAGGCGAGAGCAATTTCGAACCCAGCGGTGACGGCGAATCCTTTTATGGCTCCGATTATCGGTTTGCGGCAGAGCTCCATTTGCACAACGGGGTCGCTCTCCGGATCCTTCACGTCGCCCTTGAACACGTCCTCCGCCGCCGTCAGATCCACACCCGAACAGAATGACCGGCCCGACCCGGTCAATATGATGACCCGCACCGAATCTTGCCCGTCCAGTGTCTTGAACGCCTGGGCCAGGTCCACCATCATGGGCCGGGTCAGCGAGTTTAGAGAACCTGGACGATTGATCGTGACCACTGCGACGCCGTTTGGGTGGCGGTTCACGAGTATTAGTTTCTCCGGTGATTGCCGATCCATGTTTAACCCGAATCGATGGTTGGAAAACTTGCTGTTTATGTGAAGTTGGCTTAGGAAGAGATGATGCAGTCTCAAAGTTCGTGACGCAAAAGAAATATTATTGGACACATATATAACGTGTCACATAATTATCTTTTATCCACCACCGAACTAATTATTATTGGACATATATGATCATGATTTATTATTTTTTATAATTCATATTTTTAAAGAAATTTTAAAATTGATCTTATAAATAAAAAATTATATATTTGATAAAAAGAGATTGAGAAAAATATTTTAAATACATGTGGTTCGTTAGAATGATCTTGAACAAATACTAAGATCTCGGTTTTTAATGTTGAGCTTAAAAAAAGCTAGAAGTGGGAGATTCCGTATAAATGCTTGATTCATAAAGCAATATTATTTTGACTGTTAGTGCATTTTTTTTCCTATAATGTTATTTTTAAATTTAAAATACGTGTCTTTTGATTTTATTTTATTTTTAATCCCGTAAGATCGTTTTTTTATTTCTATTATTATGTGACACATTGATAAAAAAAATAAAATTATTGTAACTGGTTCTTGTTAGTGTGATCAATTAAAAACATACAGCAATTCAGAAAAAAAAAAAGATCTGTACAATATTGATATTTATTAATCTTAAATGAATGTGAAGACCAAAATAATGTTCTCAAAATTTGGAAAGAATAAAAAATAAAGAAAAACATTTTATAGAAAATAAAACCAAATTCATGTATTTAATAATTAGGGACTAAAAACTACAACTTAAGAGTTTAGAGGGTGTAAAATAAAGAGAAAAAAAAACATAAGAACTAAAATCAAAATTTTAAAGATACCATTAACACATTTAAATATTTATTTTATATGAATTTTGTAAATGTATTATTCAACACCAATAATATTATGTTTAAATCAAATATAAGGAAGAATAAATTTAAAAAGAAAACACGCTTAAATTGTTATGATTTTTTTTCAATTATAAAATGATTTGTGTATAGGCTTATAAATTTATTTAAAATATTTTTGTGAAATTTTAACCAAATTAACACACTTAAATTATTTACTTCCTCCAATTTGAATCAAATATTTATCAAAATAATATCAAATAATTATCCAAGTAATCCAATTTACCGTAGCAGTTCGAAATTTAGTTTCATTCTAAATTTGTTTTGGTTTGATTTTTTTATTTAAATTTTAAGGAAAGAAAATTGATAATTTTATGTTTTAAAATATTATTTTTTATTAAAGTTGGTTTGAAAATGATTTTAAAAAATTATTTATTGTACTTTTGTGGGGCTTAGACAATATGAATTTTCTTTTTCGATCATGCTTCCCTCATTTTCTTTTTCTTGTTTGATCTCTAGCTCTCGATCGGAAGTGTACATAAAAAAGATTTTTCGACAATGAAGTAAGTACTAATTGTTTGAGTGTAATTAATGTATTGATGAAGACATACATTATTTTTGTTTAACATGTTTATTTAAAGATTTTGTAATGGGCTCCCTTGTTGATGAGTCGTATTTAATATGTATCATAACTTCAAATGAAATTACCTTATTTATCGTATATCTTCTTAATTTACCTTGAAGCATCGACTATAGTCGGTCAGATAACATCCGATATTGGGTGATGTAGTTCGTCTGGTCCTGACCGGTACATTAGCCCCTCAGTCTCAAGGGAAAATCTTCCAGAAGAGTCTAGATGTGACCATTTGGTGTTTCGAGGTTGGAGGGGACAATATTAATCATTGATTACTGCAAATTTGACGTTGAAGTTTTAACCTAGTTGTCCGATCTGAGTAGATCTAACGATTCCACTAGCCATGTCATTTCAAGTACAACCAGTTAGACTCGTGAGATCAAAGTGGATCTAACAATTCAAAGGGGGACGATGTTTCATATTCTTGTGGTAAGACCTCTATAAATAGTAGTTCATTTCAAATGTTATCCTTTGCTTATTCTCTCTGGTTCTGAATACGAAGTTATATTCCGAGTGTCGAATTGTGGCGAGGTGTTTTCTACTTTCTTTTAAAGGTTAGTTATGTCTTCTTCTAAGTTTTCATGCTCTCCATCTTCTAGGGGATTTTGGGTTATACCAGGTGATGTTCAGGATGGGTTGGTTGGTCCTAGTGGGGTGGTCGACCTTGCTAGCTGACCACCTCATCATGGTGGTTATGACTAGGTAGATCCTCGTGTCATTGAACAGATTACTCAATTTTTGGGTTCTTCTGCAGTTGATGAGTTCATATCTAGAGTCACCATGATAAAGCCTGACTCACCACTAGATATGAATGGCAATGTAGGGCAGGCCATGCGGACGACCTGCAACCCACTAGTAAAAAATGCGAGGCGGCCTTAGTAATTCAACCTGCTGACCCGCTTTAGCCCGCCTCACATAACCCGTAGCCCGTGCGAGCCAACAACGGGGCAGAACGAGCTAGCCTATTGACCTGCCAAAAAAAAGGAAAAGTATGTGTTGTCCTGGAAGTGTTGCTTGCTCTATGCTCTTGTAGTCACTCTACAAAAATTAAAACCTAAATTAGGTTTTCCTCCAACATACACGTTTCTCCTTCCTTGCCTTCAACACAATGCACCGTGCCTGATGCAAACCCACAAAGACCCCAAAACTAAGTCCACAAGAAGATGACAAAGGATGCCAACTATGAAGGGTCATCTTAACAATCAAAGGAAGACCTCATCAATAGGAGGAATGGACCAGGTCCAGAGCACTTGAAGTTCTTCCTACTAGTCTTCTTAAATATTTAGACAATGTTGTAAATAATTTAGGCTCATTTGTAGGGGTCCAAATAGTAGAAATAAGCTAGAATAAAGTGCCTTTAGCATAGTAGGGGATGTGGGTAGCATTCTAGCTTGTTCCTAGCCCATTTGAAGGCCTTTTGACCTAGTTTCTAGAAGGATAAGCCTAGAATACGGGATTGACTTAGTCAAACCCTATGGCTGTCCACTTTTTCCCTTTTCCCCATTCTACCCTCTTTTCTTCTTTTCCAAGGCTCCTAAATCTATAAATAGGGAGGCCTACCTCATGTATTGACAAGTTGAATGAAGAGTAAAGTTACTATACACAAATTGTATTAGAGTTTGTGAGCATTGTCCCTCTAAACCATTAGTCTTATCTTGTGAGTGTTGTGAGCTCTCAAGTGGCGGCATCTATAGTTATCTTGGATTCAATTCACCATCCAAGTGTCGTGCTCATTCACAATTTCACCATCTCCTAAGTTTCCTTTCACTCATCTTTTTCCATTCCTATTTTCAATTCCAAAATATGTCTTGTTCTTGTTTTTGCTTCCTTTAATTCAATTCGGTTCATGTTCTAGCACTCCTTGTGTTTGATTAAATTCTGCATCTAGTTTGTAATTCATATTCACCTTTAATTGTGTTTTTCCTTTGGCCTTATGGAAATGAATTGTCACATCTACTTAACACTTGTTAAGTTAATGTCCAGTGGGAATTTTCCTTAGGCTTCTCACCTATAATTGTTCTAAAATCTAAATCTAAGTAAAGTGCCACTAATCTAATGAAAAATCCTAAAATCAACTCACATTAGTGCCTCTGCTCCGCTACCTCCATTTCATGCACGCATGGTGTCGTCGCTTCGTTGCCTCCACTCCACGCATGGTGCCTCCGTTGCCTCCACTCCACGCACAACGGCATAACCACCAGCCTTCTCAGCGCCCTTCGCCGCCTTCATTTCTTGCACGGCGGCACACCCTCTGTTGCCTCCACTCCACAGGTTGTTCATGTTTTTCTTATTTTTTTCTTTTCTTTCTAGAAGACTCTTATGCTATGGGTGTTTTTTTTGTTGTTTCCATTCAATCTTAAATTAAAATATTTGATAACTTCTTTGACATTTTTACTACATCATGAATTTCCTTTATTCATCCAAGAGCTAGGAAATGTGAATGTATAAATTTTAATGATATAATAAAAAATAAATTGAAGATTGTTGGTAATGGAGAAAGTTTGAGAAAGGAGAAGAGAAAAAGGAACTAAATAGAGTAACTACGGGGAACCCTTCTTCTTCCTCTACGCCACCGTCTTCAAGCGGATCAAACTTCGCTTGCCGTTCTCGCCCTTCGAGCGGGCGCTTCTGACGGAGGTCAATGTGGCTCCCGCCCAGCTGCATCCCAACAGCTGGGCCTTCGTAAGGGCCTTATCCATTCTATGCAACCACTTCAGACACCCTCCTTCTGTGAACATTTTCCTCCATTTCTTTGAGGCCAAAAGTCCCGGGAAGAAGCTTTGGGTAAGCTTCAACGGGGTGGCGGGGAGAGTCCTCCTCACTCTGTTCCAACAGTCTTACAAGGGCTTCAAAGGGAAGTTCTTCAAGGCCTGCTGCACCGACCATGACCCTACTCTTTTGGACGGATTCCCCCTTTACTGGGTGGAGAAACTGAAGTTTAGGAAACCCAAGAGCCTCAAGGAGTTAGCACCCCCCGATTGTGCACTATGCCCTGTCCTTGCGAGCTTGGGAGCAGTGTTCAACACTGCCCAGCTGATCAAGCACAAGTATAGTCCCTCGAACCTCAAGGACTATATTGGTTTGTTTCCATTCTCCCTCCACCTTGGTTTACACTTGCTTGCTTTAACTTACGCATTATACGTTTTGTACTATTGCTCTTGTGTTTCTGGTTTGGCTGTGCCTTGCATAGGATTGTTTTCTTATGCTTATCTTGTGCAGGTATGATGCTCAACGAGGAAAAGAGGGCTAGGCTGGTTGATGCCCTTGCCCGCCGCCAAGGGGCATTGAGTGGCGCCGGTTCTTCAGCCCCTTCTGCTCCTATTGTTGCGGTCCCACTCACCACCGCCCAAGCCTCGCCCATGCTGACCCCCTTTGAGAAGAACAAGGGCGTGGTGGCGATTGATTCAGACGATGACAAGGACACTAAGGAGGGCATCATCTTTAAAAGGCGAAGGGCAGCTGAACGCCCTTCATCATTCAGAGATCATCCTCCCAACGCCTCCTCTCCACGCGGGCTCCTCACACTTGAAGGTGGTGGGGAGAACGCATCCGAGGGCGACCAAGCGCCAACCGCACTTAAGCTTCTTGCTGTCCTACAACACGCCCTCAAGAGCTTCCAGGAAAAAAGGGAAGTAGATGCTTTGTTCGAGGACATGATAAGGGAGTGCAAGGGCCTCGGTCTAGGCGAATTCCTTGTCCATTCAAATACCCTCACGAGCAAGGCTGAGGCGAGGATGAAGGAGCACTTGGCTCTGGCGGAGGCAAAGGCGAAGGAAGATTTGGCCCTGGCAGAGGAGAGGCAGAAGGATGAGTTGGCCGAACAGGCTCAGGTCTTTGCCACTCGCGAAACTACTCTGATGCAAGAACTAAGCAGTCTCCGCCAATCTGAGAAGGATGTCACCAAACGGCTCTACGATAAGGGTCATGAGGTTGTTCAACTGAAGGCGGAAATCCTACCCCTACGCACCAAAGTGGTCGAGCTGGAAGAGGAGGCTGAGCAAACTAAGGCCAAAATGGCTAAACTTGTAGACAGGGCCATCAACCAAGAAGTGTAGTTTGGCCAGGTGGAGGGTGAACTTGCCCAACAATCTGAATCCTTCAAGAAAGCTGAGGCGGAACTCATCGAAGATGTCGCCGACACCTACGCAGCAGGGTTTGAGGATGCCCTTGCTGAGGTTGCCTGCGTGCATTCTGAGATGGACACCTCACCCTCGCGACGTCAAACCAGGTCGTAGATGGGCAGGTTGTGCCTAGGGCCCCTCCTTCTTAACTTGTATTTGGCCCGCTAATGAACAATTTCTCATATTTATGAATGCTTTGTTTGACTTTAACCGCTTTAACTGCTTTCTTAATTGCTATGCCTTTATCTCGCTTTAGCTTGCATTCTTTGTCTTTGATTGTTAACTGTCGTGCCTCACACTAACCATCCGCTAATAACGCTTCTGACAATCATTCATACTCTATGTAGTACGCCTGTCCACCCCCGCCCTACCTTACTCTTCTTCAATGGCTTAGGGCAGCGGAGGTGTTGATATGATTCCAATAACATGATAGGGATATGATATGAACATGTTATGGATTCAACAAGAGTTGGAATATGATTAGGTACTTTTGAAGAATTGGATCAATGTTCTTAACATTCAAGAACTCACCAAAACACAAAAATCAAGCCAAACTCACATAGAAACCCATCTTGAACAACAAACCAATGGATAGAAACTGAAGAACACAACATATAGCATTTATACCCATGGAAGACGTGACCAAAACAGCAAGAACAACCAATTTGCACCAATTAAAATTGAATATAAGTGCAGCAAATGAAAGAGGACATCATAAGGAAGAAATTGCACCGATTGAAAGTGAAAACAAACAAGTAGAACAAAAATGGGTAATTTGGAATGAAGGGAAAATGGACTTATGTGGATGAAGCTCTTGGAATGTGCACGCCACTTGAAGGATGGTTGGCTTCAAGATGAGTGTTGTTGCCGCCACTTGAGAGCCCAAGAATTCACTTAAGATAAGACTAGAAGAGAAGAAGACACAAGTCTCTCTCACTCACTCACCAAATTGGTAGAGGTTCTTTACTCTAAAAAATTAATCTTATTATTTCAAAGACCTAAGCACCCCTTTTATAATAGAGAGGGCTGGTCACAAAGTACAAGAGAAGCTTATAGGAGAAGCTTTTGAAAGGTCACCTTCCAACTCCTTCTATTCTAGCGCCTAAAGGAGTGTGAAGAGACACCTTTCTAGATTTTTCCTAAAACTAACGCCTAAAGTGCTATACAATGGAGGTGTCTTTAAGGTTTCCATCTTTAGCACATCCTAAAGCTATTCTATATTATTTACAAATTTATACAAAAGAAACTATAAAGAGAGATATTAGTTGGAGCCCATTCTTGAATGCTTGTAGTCTTCTTGTTGGCTTTAGGCTTGGTCCTCTCTTTATTTAATTCTTCTTTAATTTTTGAGAAGACTAGAAGGAATAACTTTAAATGCTTGGGTGGATGGCCTCTTCCTCCATTATTGAAATCCTCTCTTACTTGATCTCCATCAGATGTGCATGCGAACCTTTAGCCGACCTCACCTCCGTAACACGAAGGAGAGGGAACTTCTGATAATCACTCTTCGAGTCTGCTTCATAAGACAAGGAAGAGAGAGAACTTCTAACTGACTTTGCTCCTACCTCACTGAGTAAGGAGATGCTTTGCTGATGCCGCTAGTGAACCATGCTGTCCTCGCCTTGGCGTTCTCACTCAAGAGGGAGGCGCACTACGCGCTATCCCACTTCGAGTCTTCTAACCCTAGGAGAGAAACATGTATGTCCCCTAGTCTGACCACCATGGGCTCAGGGAGAATTCACCTTTTGGACCACACTGTCTCCATTACGACGCTCTCACTCGAGAGAGGAAGGCGTTCTCTACAAACCGTCTTGCCCCGTCTTGAGACTCCTAGCCCGAGGAGAAACTCATAACTGACCTCGTCCTTGCTGTACAAAGTCAAGGGAGGATGTAACTGGAGAACCTTGCTTCTTTCCCCTGGTGTTCTCACTCAAAGGGGGAGGGACGTTCTCTACGAACCATCTTGCCCACCCTTGAGACTTGTAACCCATGGGGAAGGTTTTGAGTTGACCTCGCCCTTGCTTAAAGTCAAGGGAGGATTCAACTGTGAACTGCGCTGTTCAGCCTTGACGTTCTCACTCGAGGGGGAGGTGTTCTCTGCGAACCTACCTTTCCCGCTCTCGAGATCTCTAACCCAAGGGGAAGGTTCTGAGTTGCACTCGCCCTTGCTTAAAGTCAAGGGAGGATTTAACTGTGAACTGCGTTGTTCAGCCTTAGCGTTCTCACTCGAGGGGGAGGTGTTCTCTACGAACCTACCTTTCCCGCTCTCGAGACCTCTAACCCAAGGGAAACAACTTATAAGTGACCTCGTCTTCGCTCAAAGGCGAAGGAGGATTTCGCTGGTGAACCATACTTGTTCATTATTGGCGTTCTCACTCGAGGGGGAGGTGTTCTCTGTGAACCTACCATTCCTGCTCTCGAGACTTCTAACCCAAGCGAACGGTTCGTAACTGACATCATCTTCGCTCAAAGGTGAAGGAGGATTTCACTGGTGAACCATACTTGTTCATTCTTGGCGTTCTCACTCGAGGGGGAGGTGTTCTCTGTGAACCTACCCTTCCCACTCTCGAGACTTCTAACCCAAGTGAACGGTTCGTAACTGACATCATCTTCGCTCAAAGGCGAAGGAGGATTTCACTGGTGAACCATACTTGTTTATTCTTGGCGTTCTCACTCGAAGGGGGGGTGTTCTCTGCGAACCTACCCTTCCCGCTCTCGAGACTTCTAACCCAAGTGAACGGTTCGTAACTGCATTGTACAAGACATTCGAGAATATACTTCAATCGAATTTTATTGGGTGACCTCATTAAAAAACCCTTGTAAGGGAAAAAAGAGTGTCCTCTAAGAACTATGTACAATGCTAAAGTTCAACTGAAGTAAAACTTGAGGTTGGTCGCATTCCATGTACGAGGAATCGTGCCTCCCTCCAACATCTCAAGCTTGTATGCCCCATTCCCAAGGGCCTCTGTCACTCTGAAAGAACCAATCCACTTGGGGGACAACTTGTTCTCTAACTGGTACGGGTAGGTCTTCCGCATCATCAGGTTGGTGACCTGGAACTGGCGAGGCTTCAACTTGGAGTTGTGCTTGTACTCCACCCTTCTCTTTAAAGTTTCAACTTTAATTCTTGCTTCCTCCCTGACTTCATCCAGTAGGTCCAGGTTCACTTTTCTCTCTTCGTTAGACTCTTCAGCCACGAAGTTCTGGAAGCGTGGCGAGCTCTCCTGGATCTCTACGGGAATCATCGCGTCCGACCCATGCACCAAGCTAAAGGGTGTTTCCCTGGTAGTGGAATAAGGAGTGGTGTGGTAAGCCCACACAATTCTAGGAACCTCCTCTGCCCAAGTTCCTTTGGCCCTCTCGAGCCTTCTCTTCAGACCTCTAAGCAAGACTCGGTTGGCAGACTCGACCCGCCCATTCGTCTGGGGGTGCTCAACAGATGCGAACACCTACTTTATTCCAACTTCTGTGCATAACTTACCTAGTTGTTGGCTTGCAAACTAGGTGTCGTTATCGAACACCAAACGTTTCGGTACCCCGAAGCGGCAGACTATGTTCTTCCACACGAAGCGCTGGATCTTGTGGGTCGTGATCTGCGCCACCGGCTCAGCCTCTATCCACTTCGTGAAGTACTCTATGGCGACCACGATGTACTTCATCTATCGTATCGCCAAGGGAAAGACTCCCAGGATATCGATTCCCCATGTATGTAATGGCCAGGGGCTGTAAATCAACCTGAGCTCTTCCGGTGGTGCCTTGTGCCAGTCAGCATGTTGCTGACACTACTTGCACTGCTGTGCGTACCTCGTGCAATCTTCCCTTATGGTTGACCAATAGTATCCCGCGCGAATGGCCTTCGATGCTAGAGATCGACCATTGATGTGACTCCCACATATCCCTTCGTGGAGCTCTGCCATTATACGTGCACATTGGTCGCTGCTTACACATACCAAGATTAGGTGGGTGAACTCGTGTCTGAACAGCTCTCCTTCGATGAGAGTGTATTTGGCAGAATTTTTCTTTATTTTTATGGCCTTTGTGGATTCCAACGGTAGTATCCCATCAGCCAGGTAGTGCTTGTAAGGCGTCATCCAGGTTTCTCCTCCTTCGACCAGGCAGACCTGCAATGATTCCTCCCCAAGAACTGGATATGTGCTTACCCTGGGAGTTTTCGGTGTCTCCTGAGTCAGTGACCGATGACTCCTCGTCCCTCCTCTCGACGTGCTGACTTGATGGACCCCCACTAGATTATCTGATGTGAAGGTTCGAGGTGTCTTAAGGATTTCCTGTATGACAGTCCTCTGTTTGCCCTCCTTGCCTGAACTGGCAGGCTTAGCTAGCAAGTCAGCTCGTCATTCTGCTCTTTAGGAATGTGTACCAGCTCGAACAACGAGAACGAGCCCTTCAAAACTTGGACGTACCCTAGGTACGCGGCCATCTGAGGGTCTTTGGCCTGGTATTCTCCCATCACCTGACCCGTGACAAGTAGGGAGTCACTCTTCGCCAACAAACTCTGCGCACCCATCTCCTTGGCTAATAGCATGCCAACAATCAAGGCTCCGTACTGCGCTTGATTGTTGTTGGCCTTGAAGGCGAACCATAGGGCCTGCTCGATCAATAGCCCATTTGGTTCCTCCAAGATGACGCCTGTTCCGCTGCCTTGTTGGTTAGAGGACCCATCTACAGAGAGCACCCATCGGAAGTTGGCTTCCTCTTGGTGTGCATCTGCCGAGGAGAACTCTACCACAAAATCTGCGCAGACTTGGCCTTTGATAGGGCCTTTGGGCTCGTACTGGACATCGAACTCTGATAGTTCCACTGCCCAACGTACCATTCTCCCTGCCACATTCGACTTTTGTAGGACTTTGCGGATAGGCAGGTCTGTCATCACCACTACGGTAAAACTTTGGAAATAGTGGCGAAGTCTCCTTGCTGAGAACACCACTGTTAAGGCTGCCTTTGTTGAACCAAGTGGAGTTCAATGTTTTGAAGAATCCAAATCCTTTGAAGGATGATGAAGCCTCTGCTTTGCTTGATGCTGCTGTGCTGGTTTTAGCCTTGTTCTGGGGTAGTTCAATGTTGTAATCAACACTTAGATTAAATCTCAAAGCAATTAGCATCTCAATTTTAACAAAGCAAAATGTTTTACAAACTAAGTTGAAACAACCGATTGTTTTGTTGAAACAACCGATTGTTTACACTTAGGTGTTTTGAGAAAGTTTGAAAACTGTTTTTGAATGGTGTATTTTGTTAAGTAATAAAACAACCGATTGATTCGAGGAAACAATCGATTGTTTGTTTTAAAACCATAACAGAAAAACTGTTTTCTTTGACTGAGCTTTAAATGCTTTAACTGAATACGCTCCAGTCATTAAATGCTTTGGCCAATCTATTTTAAATGCAATTAAGAGTTTGTTAAGATTTGATAACAAACTATATTCTTAGATATATTCTGAAAAACAGTTTTTTGATATATTAAGAATCTTGAAACAAAGTTTTCATAAAAGAGTTTTTCAAAGTATTCTGAGATTGCTAAAGAGTTGAGAGATTGATCAAGGTGCTGAATAGGGATTCTACTTGTATTGATTTCAGATTTCCATATGTAACAAATGTAATCTTTGTAAACTGCTGAACAATTCGTTTGTGTGTGTTGCTGAGATTGGCTGTGTGTTCTTGAGGTGTTCAAGATCAGCAATCTTAGTGTTGGCCAAGGAGAGTGTGTGTCTTGAGGTTTTCAAGGTCATTCTCTTGGTTGTGGTGTAAGTGATCAAGTGGTGATTGCTTAGTGGATATCCTCAGGGTTTCTGAGAAGACTGGACGTAGTGTTTGGAGTGAACTAGTATAAACAACTGTGTACAATTTCTCTATCCCTATCTTTTTAATTCAGTTTGATATTTTGGAACTGGTATAAACAACCGATTGTTTCGTTAAAACAACTGATTGTTTTTCCAGCGTTGTGCTTTTGCTGTTTGTTTTGGAAAAACTGAATCCTTAATCAAGGTTCTTCTGAAGTATTTTCATTCTAAGCTTAAAAGTTTTCAAAAATCCCTCTTAAACAATTCACCCCCCTCTCGTTTAAGGTCATATATTCTAACAATTGGCATCAAGAGCTTGGTTCTTGAAAGTTATTCAAGTTGATCCAAAAATCTTTTTTCTATGGCTGGAAAACTATCTTTTGAGGAGGGTGCTTCAATCTACAAACCACCTTTATTCTGTGGATTGAATTACAAGTTTTGGGAAGCAAGAATGAAAATCTTTATTGAATCTATTGATCAAAGAATTTGGGACTCAATTGAGAATGGTCCTTACATTCCAAAGTTCAAAAAGGAAAATGCTTTTTTTACAAAACCTTTGTCCAAATGGACAGATGATGAATGTAAAATGGCTCAGTTTGATAAGTCTGCCCAAAATATTATAGCTTCTGCACTAGAAACTAATGAATTTTTCAGAATATCAAAGTGCAAAACTGCTAAGGAAATGTGGGAGACACTCAAAGCTGCTCATGAACCAAAGAAAGCAATGACAAAGAGTCAAGCAAGAAGAAAGAAAAGGCAAAACAAGAAAAGCCTCAATCTTTGCTTAATGGCCAGAAGGGAAGATGACTCATGTAGTGTAAGTTCATCAAACTCTTCAAACTCTGAAAATTATGGTCAATTGCTTCAAGCCTTTCGAGAAACTCATGAAGAAGCCAACCGATTGGCTCTCTTGAACAATCGGTTGAAAGAAAAGAATAACTGGCTTGAAAACAGAGTAAAGGCACTGGAAGAGGATTTAGAAAACTCAAAAATGGATTTTGAAAATCTGGAAATTATTTACAAAAACTCCTCTTGCAAGTGTGATACTCTAATTTGTGAAAATTGCGAAAATCTTGAAAAGAAGGTCCACTATCTTGTTAAAACAGTGGATAAACTTTCTAAAGGCCAATCTAACTTTGAGAGTGTGCTAGCATCTCAAAATTGTGTTTTTGGAAAATCTGGATTGGGTTTTAATCCACAAAACAAGCAAGATAGATTTTCAAAATCATTTTCAAAAATGCCAGAAAAACAATCGATTGGACCATCGAAACAACTGATTGTTACATGCTTCTATTGCATGAAAAGAGGTCATTCTGTGCGATTCTGTAAAATCAAAAAACATGTTGTTCCTAAAGGGCTTATGAAGTGGATTCCCAAGAAAAATAAAGCTTGTATTGATGAGTATAAACCAAATGGACCCACATTCATAAGGGGACCAAACCTATGTACTTGATAATCTTTTTGTAGGACATCTTGGAGGAAAGAAAACATCTTTGGTACTTGGACAGTGGATGCTCCAAGCATATGACATGGGACAAATCAAAGTTCCTGAGAATATCCTTCAAGCAAGAGGGTTATGTCTCCTATGGAGACAACAACAAAGGAAGAATACTTGGAAGAGGATCCATAGGAGATGAAAGCATCTTGGTGATTCATGATGTGCTCTTTGTTGAGGGCCTAAAGCACAATCTTCTGAGTATTAGCCAACTATGTGACAAGGGATATCAAGTAATGTTCAAGACAAACACATGTGAAATCTGTCTACCCAACACCAAAGAGGTAATGTTGGTAGGTAAGAGAGTTAATAATGTGTATCTTCTAGATATCTCTACACCATGTTCAATTGGATGTCTTCTATCCAAGCAAGATGAATCTTGGCTTTGGCATAGAAGAATTGCTCATTCACATGAATCATTTGAACAAGCTAATATCAAAAGATCTTGTGATTGGGCTGCCAAAACTCAAGTTTGAGAGGGATCACATTTGTGAAGCTTGCCAAAAGGGGAAACAAGTGAAGAGTTCTTTTAAAACCAAAAATCTTGTCTCTTCATTGAGACCTCTTGAACTCCTTCACATGGATCTCTTTGGACCCTCTAGAACTATGAGTCTTGGTGGAAATTATTATGCTCTTGTTATTGTTGATGATTTCTCTAGGTACACTTGGACTTTGTTCTTGGAATCAAAGAGTGATGCCTTTGCTGCATTCAAAAAGCTAGCAAGAAGGCTTCAAAACACAAAGAACAAAAACATTGGCTCCATAAGAAGTGACCATGGAGGAGAATTCCAAAATGAGAAGTTTGCAAAGTTCTGTGAGAAGTTGGGAATCCTACACAATTTCTCTGCTCCAAGAACACCACAGCAGAATGGAGTTGTAGAGAGGAAGAACAGATCTCTTGAAGAGCTTGCAAGGACAATGCTTAGTGAATCATCACTTCCTAAGTATTTTTGGGCAGATGCAGTGAGCACCTCTTGCTATGTGATGAATAGGGTGCTTATAAGGCCCATCTGGAAGAAAACCCCATATGAGTTGTTCAATGGAAGGAAGCCTAACATCAGTCACCTCAAAGTATTTGGTTGTAGCTGTTTTGTTCTCAACAATGGAAAGGAAAGCTTGGGAAAGTTTGATGAAAAAGCTTACCTTGGCATTTTCATTGGTTATTCTCTCACAAGCCATGCATATAGAGTCTACAACAAAAGATTGATGACTGTAGAAGAATCAGTACATGTAGTCTTTGATGAGGTAGATCGCAGAATCAGTGAGAACCCAAAGATCAGTGCTGAGGAAGACGAATAGAGCATCAGTTTGGAGAAGCTAGATATCTGTGCAGAAAAACAACTGGTTGATTCGTAGAAAAACAACCGGTTGATTCGCAGAAACAACCGATTGAAATTCTGCAACAGAGTGAGCTGCCCAAAGAGTGGAGGATTCCTAGAGATCTGTCAGTGGATAACATCATAGGGCAGATAAAGGAAGGTGTCTCCACACGTAGCTCCATCTCAAACTTCTGCAGGCACACAACTTTTGTTTCTCAAATTGAACCAAAGTCAATTGAAGAAGCTCTCAAGGATGAGAAATGGGTTGAGGCTATGCATGAAGAGCTAAACCAATTTGAAAGAAATGAGGTATGGTTTCTTGTCCCTAAAACTAATGAAATGAATATTATTGGTTCAAAATGGGTTTTCAGGAACAAGCTAGATGAGGATGGAGTGATCACTAGAAACAAAGCAAGGCTAGTTGCCAAAGGCTACAATCAAGAAGAGGGCATAGACTATGGTGAAACCTTTGCTCCTGTGGCTAGATTAGAGGCTGTGAGATTGCTGCTAGCTTTTGCATGTATGAGTGGCTTCAAACTCTCCCAAATGGATGTAAAGAGTGCCTTCTTGAATGGCTTCATCAATGAGGAAGTCTATGTAGATCAACCACCGGGTTTTGAAGATCACAAGTTTCCTAATCATGTCTTCAAGTTGAAGAAAGCTTTGTATGGTCTGAAACAAGCTCCAAGGCAGTGGTATGAGAGGCTTAGCAACTTTCTGCTATCTCATGGTTATGAAAGAGGAATGGTAGACAAGACTCTCTTCATCAAAAAGTCTAATGCAGAAATTATTCTTGTGCAAATCTATGTTGATGACATCATCTTTGGTGCTACACAAGATAGGCTATGTGAAGAATTTTTGGCTGCAATGAAAGGTGAGTTTGAAATGTCTATGATGGGAGAACTATCTTTCTTTCTTGGATTGCAGGTTAAACAAACAAAGGATGGGATCTTCCTAAGTCAATCAAAGTATTGCAAGGAAATTCTCAAAAAGTTTGACATGGAGAATTGCAAAGAGGCAAGCACTCCAATGCCATCAAGCTGCTATATGGATGCAGATGCTGCTGGAAAGAGTATAGATAAAAAAAAATATAGAGGTTTGATTGGATCATTGCTTTATCTCACAGCAAGTAGACCGGACATCATGTTTGCGGTGTGTCTATGTGCAAGATATCAAGCAAACCCTAAGGAGTCACACTTCAAAACTGCAAAAAGGATTCTGAAGTATCTCAAAGGAACATCTTCTGTAGGACTACGGTATCCTTCTCATTCTCCAATACATTTAATTGGTTATTCAGATTCTGATTTTGCAGGTTGCAAGCTAGATAGAAAAAGCACAAGTGGCACTTGTCACCTTTTTGGCTCAAGCCTAATCTCATGGCATAGCAAGAAGCAAGCATGTGTTGCTCTCTCTACTACTGAGGCAGAATATATAGCTGCAGGTAGCTGCTGTGCACAGATCCTATGGCTCAAGCAACAACTTGCAGATTTTGGTTTACAAATCAGCAAAGTTCCCTTGATGTGTGATAACACAAGTGCAATCAATCTTACCAAAAATCAGATTCAACACTCAAGGACAAAACATATTGAAATAAGACATCATTTCATCAGAGATCATGTGCAAAATGGGAACTGTGAAGTGAAGTTTGTGGAGACCAAACTGCAGCTAGCTGACATCTTCACAAAGCCTTTGCCAAAAGAGAGGTTTTTCTTCTTGAGAAATGAGTTAGGTCTTCTTGATCTTAATAATCTCTCTTAAATCTGTTTTTAATACATGTTAAAGTCTATTTGTGAAGACAAATAGGGGGAGAATTATTGGTTCTTGTATATCTATGTCTTATATGCATAAAATGTTTAAATCTCTGAATTTAAAATTGCTTTCTGCTGCTGATAGAAACAACCGATTGTTTCGTGTAAACAACCAATTGTTTCGTGTAAACAACTGATTGTTTCGTGTAAACAACTGATTGTTTATTATGCTTAATGAGTGAAATCCAACTTGCTACTGTAAGAAGCTTTGGATAGTATGAATGCTTTCTCTGCAGGAACAACTTCAGATTTAATCAGTACAACACAAGCTCCAGGGATTTGTCTTCATCAAATAGGGGGAGATTGTTGAACCAAGTGGAGTTCAATGTTTTGAAGAATCCAAATCCTTTGAAGGATGATGAAGCCTCTGCTTTGCTTGATGCTGCTGTGCTGGTTTTAGCCTTGTTCTGGGGTAGTTCAATGTTGTAATCAACACTTAGATTAAATCTCAAAGCAATTAGCATCTCAATTTTAACAAAGCAAAATGTTTTACAAACTAAGTTGAAACAACCGATTGTTTTGTCGAAACAACCGATTGTTTACACTTAGGTGTTTTGAGAAAGTTTGAAAACTGTTTTTGAATGGTGCATTTTGTTAAGTAATAAAACAACCGATTGATTCGAGGAAACAATCGATTGTTTGTTTTAAAACCATAACAGTAAAACTGTTTTCTTTGACTGAGCTTTAAATGCTTTAACTGAATACGCTCCAGTCATTAAATGCTTTGGCCAATCTATTTTAAATGCAATTAAGAGTTTGTTAAGATTTGATAACAAACTATATTCTTAGATATATTCTGAAAAACAGGTTTTTGATATATTAAGAATCTTGAAACAAAGTTTTCATAAAAGAGTTTTTCAAAGTATTCTGAGATTGCTAAAGAGTTGAGAGATTGATCAAGGTGCTGAATAGGGATTCTACTTGTATTGATTTCAGATTTCCATCTGTAACAAGTGTAATCTTTGTAAACTGCTGAACAATTTGTTTGTGTGTGTTGCTGAGATTGGCTGTGTGTTCTTGAGGTGTTCAAGATCAACAATCTTAGTGTTGGCCAAGGAGAGTGTGTGTCTTGAGGTTTTCAAGGTCATTCTCTTGGTTGTGGTGTAAGTGATCAAGTGGTGATTGCTTAGTGGATATCCTCAGGGTTTCTGAGAAGACTGGACGTAGTTCTTGTTTGGAGTGAACCAGTATAAACAACTGTGTACAATTTCTCTATCCCTATCTCTTTAATTCAGTTTGATATTTTGGAACTGGTATAAACAACCGATTGTTTCGTTAAAACAACCGATTGTTTTTCCAGCGTTGTGCTTTTGCTGTTTGTTTTGGAAAAACTGAATCCTTAATCAAGGTTCTTCTGAAGTATTTTCATTCTAAGCTTAAAAGTTTTCAAAAATCCCTCTTAAACAATTCACCCCCCTCTCGTTTAAGGTCATATATTCTAACAGCCTTCTCTACGGTCTGGTATCTTACCTCGGGCCCTTGCAATACTTTGCTCACAAAGTATATCGGCTTCTGCACTTGGTCCTGTTCCTGCATAAGGACCAAACTGATCGCCCGTTTTGTCACTGCGAAGTACAGGCGGAGCGGAGTACCCAATTGTGACTTGCACAACACTGGGGGACTGGCCAGGTACTCCTTCAGCTTGAGGAACCCCTCCTTTCACTTCCTGGTCCAGATGAACCTGTTGTTCCTCCTTAGGCACTGGAAGTAAGGGTGACCTTTGTCTCCTCCCGCTGATATAAATCTAAACAGAGCGGTCATCCGCCCTGTCAACTGCTGCATCTCCTTCACTGAGATCGGGCTTCTCATCGCGAGGATTGCAACGCACTTCTTGGGGTTCGCCTCTATCCCACGCTTGGTGAGTAGGAAACCCAAGAACTTACCCCCTTCCACCCTGAATACACACTTCTCGGGGTTCAACTTCAGTCTATACTTAGCTATTGTTGTAAATAGCTCTTCTAAATCAGCGACATGCTGATCCTTCACCTGTGTGGTCACCACCATGTCATCCACATAGGCTTGCACATTTCGCCCTATCATGGGCGCGACCACTCTATCCATTAGCCTCTGGTAGGTGGCGCATGCATTCTTCTGCCCAAAGGGCATCATTGTGTAACAGTAGCAAGACAGCTTTGTCTTGAACGTTGTCTTGCATTCGTTCCTGGGATGCATCTTAATCTGGTTGTACTCAGAAAAAGCATCCAGGAAGTTGAGCATCCTACAGCCCGATGCACTATCCACCAAGGCATCAATGCTTGGTAGAGGTCCGTGAAGTCAACACACATTCTCCACTTCCCGTTGACCTGCTTCACCAAGACCACGTTTGCCAACCACTCAAGGTACTGGATCTCCCTTATGTGGCCATTGCTCAGAAACTTCTCCATCTCTTCCTTTATGACCTGCTGCCTCTCCTCGTTGAACTTTCTTCTTCTCTGGCGGACAGGTCGGACAGGTCGGACCTGGGGGTCCATCGTAAGGCGGTGTCACAGGAAGTCAGGGTCTATGTCAGGCATGTCCGGGGCGGATCATGCAAAGGCATCCAGGTGTCGTGCTATGACCTCGACGATCTGATCCTACGTCCCTTGGCCTAGTGATTTGCCAAGTTTGAACATCCCACCTCCAATCTCCCTCTTCAGGACGTCTCCTACTGGTTCAGGTTGCCTCTCCCGGGAGATTTCAGCACGGGCGACCCCTTCTTCATTTGGTGCCCGGGTGGTGACTGTGAACACCCCTCTCTTTGTCTTGAGGCTATTTTCGTAGCATCTCTTAGACTCTTTATGGTCTGACTTGATGGTGATCACCGTTCCTCCCAAGTCAGGTAGCTTCATCTTCATGTGCCTCGTCGACGCCACCGCCCTCAACCTGTTCAGTGCGGGTCTACCCAACAGTATATTGTAAGCCGAGGGGGCGTTAACGACAAGGTACCTGATGTTCTCTGTGCAGGAGGCGACGACATCTGTGAAGGTGGTTCTCAGCTCTAGGTGCCCACTCACATCCACCTGGTCTCCCGCAAAACCATACAGACAACCAGTGTAAGGCCTCAGTTGATCGGGAGATAATTGCAACTTGATGAGAATCAAATAAAGGAGGCTTTTATTAATGGAGGAAGAGGACATCCACCCTCACATTTGAAGTTCTTCCTTCTAGTCTTCTCAAAATTAAAAGAAGACATAAAATAAAGATGAGGCCCAAGCCCAAAGCCCAAGCCCAAGCCCAAGAAGGCCAAAGCCCAAAGAGCCCAAGTCCATCCCATGAGGGGCAAGGCCAAGCTTTGAAATACTCTTGTATAGTTTTAGGAGGTGTGGTTATTAAATAAAGGTGTGTGAAAATGTAAAATAAAGTCACATTGTCCATGTGACTTAGGAGAGTGGTGTAGGTGTAGTTTTTGGGAGGTGTCATAGTAGAAAAAGGTCACACCTCCCATGTGACTTGTTTTTGGTGGGAATTTCAAATGAGTTTATTTGAAATTTCCCACCTATTTTTCAGCACCTTAGGCTATAAATAGAGGTGCTTCCTTTGTAAAATTCAGATTTGAATTTATCTAAAGAAACTATACTCAAAATTGGAGTGAGCATTTGGAGAGCTTTTGAGCTTCTACTCTAGTCTTATCTTGAAGGACCATGGTTTCCTCAAGTGGCGGCTTGCACACTCATCTAGGAGCATCCATACTTCTAGTGGCGTGATCATCCAACCATTCTTCCATCTTCATGAGCATTCTCTTCTCCTTCCTTTCTTCTTTTTCAATTGTTCATGTTGCCTTGTGTTTTTGATTTGTTTTGGTTCGGCTATTCCAATTTTCCAGCACCTATGTTCTGTTTTTGTTTCAATTCCTTTTATGTTCGGTTCATATGTGTTCTTGCATAATTCTGTTCGGTCAATTCATTTTATATTTCCTTTGTTGATTCAATTTGACAATATTTGGTTCATCCAAATGAGTTTGGGATTTGGTGCTTGTTATTGGTGAGTTCTTGACTTAGAACCATGATCCAACTTCTAAGAAAGTGCCTCTATATTTTCCAGCTCAAGGTGATTCCTCAAAGTGTCAAGAATCTTGTTCTATGTGGCTATTGGAATCACATCACAACTTGTTGAAAGTCGACCAGAACATCACGTCGGCCGAGCTTCCCTGGTCCACAGGACACGGTGTACCTTTCTCCTTGCGGTCACTACTGAGATCACCACTGGGTCATTGTCGTGTGGGACGACATCTTGGAGGTCAGCCTTGGTGAAGACAAGGTCGACATCGAAGGCCTAATCTGTCTCTTGCGCCTCTACCGTCATCACCGCTCTCGCATACTTTTTTCGCTGGGAAGCGGTGCACCCTCCACCTAAGAAACCCCCCGAAATGGTGTGAATCTCGCCATGAATGGGCTTCTCGTGCCCCTGATCTCCTCTTGGTGCTGTCAAGGTCTGGGTTCCCTGTGACTCCATCAAGTAGTCCTTTAGAAAACCATTCTTCAGCAGTTCGTACAACTGGTGTCTAAGCGCGAAACAGTTACGTATGGGGTGGTCGAACACTTGGTGGAACTTGTTAGAAAAGATGGCTTTAAACTAGAGGGGTGGGTGAATTGTTTAAAAGGGTTTTCGCAAATATTTCAAAAACTAGAATGAATTTATCTCAGGAACCAAATGATTCAGCAATTCAGTTAGCCAAAACAGCAAGCAAAAGCTATAGACCAGAAAAACAATCGGTTATTTCATAGAAACAATCGGTTGTTTATACCAGTAAACAACAAACAAACTGAATTTAAAGAGTTAGAGATAGAGAGATTGTACACAGTTGTTTATACTGGTTCACTCCAAATCCAGAGCTACATCCAGTCTTCTCAGAAACCCTGAGGATATCCACTAAGCAATCACCACTTGATCACTTACACAACAACCAAGAGAATGACCTTGAACACCTCAAGAAACACACTCTCCTTGGCCAACACTAAGATTGTTGATCTTGAACACCTCAAGAACACATAACCAATCTTAGCAAACACAGAAACAAAATTGTTCAACAGAGTACAAGGATTACACTTGTTACAAAAGATAATCTGAAATCAATACAAGCAAAATCCTATTCCATCACTTTGATCAATCACAAACAACTTAGCAATCTCAACACTTTGAAAAACTCTCTTAAAAAAACTTTGTCAAAGATTCTTAATTCTTAAATCTGTTTTTCTGAATATATTCAAAGATGTAGTTTGTTATCAAATCTTAACAAACTCTTAAATTGCATTAAAAGATTGGTCAAAGCATTTAATGACTGGAGCGTAAACAGTTAAATCATTTAAAGCTCAGTCAAAGAAAACAGTTTTTCTGTTATGGTCCCAAAACAAACAATCGGTTGTTTACTCGAATCAATCGGTTGTTTACTCAAATCAATCAGTTGTTTTGGTACTTAACAGTTTAACCATTCAAAACAGTTTTCAAACTTTTTCTCAAAACACCTAAGGATACTTTATTTAATGTCTTATTTAAAAAAAAAGATGAAATAAATAAATTCCTAAATTATTTAAAATTTTCAATAAATATAAATCTTAAATTATTTAATGTCCTATTTAAATAAAAATCTAAACTAAATAAAATTTATAAACTATTCAAAATAAATAAATACAACTCTAAATTATTTATTTTCTTATTTAAAAAAATCTGAAATAAATAATATTCCTAAATTATTCAATGTTCATGAGTGAAAAAAAAAATAACATTGATTATTGTACCGACCAGGTCATCGGGTGTGATGACGTGGATAAGAGAAAGGTATGTAGTCAAGAAGTCAACGTAGTCGTTGTGTGTAAAGGCGGCGTTCTGCAGCATGAATAAGCGGTTATCGCCGGGATGTGTCACCGCCAAGATGGATCATCGCCCATCGCCTAAGTAAGACATCGCCTAAAGAGTCAACCCGCATGACATAAGCATTTCACAGAGAGGGGGCCCACACGAGGGAATAACCCTAAGTTGGGCGGTGGCACTGTGGGTCCCTAGGCACAGAATAAATGATCAAGTCAAAAGGGCACGTGGTAATGCCCACGTGCTCATTAAAGGTATCCAGGAAGGCTGCATGCAAGACACGTGTCCAATTAGGGCACTCGAATAGTATGATGGCGCGATAAATACAACGCCCAAGTTAGAGCCCAAATGGGCATAAGGTTATACATTGCACTCCAGATAAGGGAAGTCCATGGGCCAGATACGTTAAGATCCTAAAGATAACGGCGCAAGGACCTTCTCCAAGGAACCCTAGATAATAACAGGCAACACAGAGGTGAACCCTAGTTTTACTTATATATAGGGCGCAAATAAGCCCTAGGGAGGTACGTTTTTTCAGTTCACAGTTACACGAGTTTTAACCTAATTTTCCCAGATAGACATACAGAGCAAAAACCCTAATTGTTCTTGACGGCGCATCCGCTGAGAGCACAAGACAATTAGGGTAGCATAGTTTTAGCCATACAGTTTCAGTCATTGAGATAATCATACAGTTTCTAGTTACTTTGGTGTTTCTCGCTAGCTGACTTGATCGTCGGAGTGCAAACAGCCGCGAGGGCGCCCCTTTGTTCTTCTTTTTTCAGGTACTGACAGACGAAGCAAAACGAAGGTGCCCTAGCTCGTTAGAACAAGCCACGCACAAAGACGACCCTGGTTAACCGGCCGGAACATCTGGCGCCCACCGTGGGGCCGATATAAACATCGGTTCCACCACACAAGCTTTCAGTTCAAGATTTCAACACTCAGATAAGTCGAGAGGATCCCCGGAGAGCCATGGCCACCCGACCAGCACGCGCTAGGAGTGAAGAGATGACCCTACAACAGCTCATGGGGATGGTGCACGGGCTACAAGACGCAGTGGCCGCCTCGAAAGTAGAACAGGAACACATGCAGGCGGACCTCACAGCTTCTCAAGTAAGAAGCGAGGAACTCCACCGCACCAACGAGGAGTTACGTCATAGATGGCGGGGCAGAGACGAATCGGAGGCTGCATCCCTACCCAGGGAATTCACAACACCGTTTTCACAGGCAATCTTGGAGACGGCAATGCCCAATACGTTCACAGGACCCAAAGCGACCTTCACAGGAATGGAGGATCCCGAAGCGCACCTCACGGCGTTCCACACACACATGTTGCTGGTAGGTGGTTCGGACGCTGTTAAGTGCAAGCTTTTCATGAGTACCCTGACAGGGATGGCCATGGACTGGTTCATCAGCCTCCTAGAGGGCCACGTCACGTCCTTCGCCCAACTTTCAAAACTATTTAGAGAACAGTACCTAGCCAACAGAACTCCCGCCCCAGTCTCGTACGACCTTTTCGACGTCAAGCAGTTCCAAGGTGAAACCCTAAAGGAATACATAAGCCGCTTTGGGGCACAGGTGGTGAAAGTAGGTACCAAGGAGGAACCCATGATTGTGTACACGTTCAAGAAGGGAGTGCGCCCCGGATCTTTCAGCAAGACGCTTAACCGCAGTCGCCCCAAAACTTTCGCTGAAATAAGGCGACAAGCGGTGGAACATATTGCCTCGGAAGGTGAAACGTATGAAAAATGTACAACCACTATGTCAGCGCGCCCCAAGGCACAGATACGCACGCAACCTGTTCGGGTTCACCAAGCCGTCACAGAAAGGAAACACTTTGACAGGAAACCGCCAAGACACAACTTCGTGATGGAACTCAAAGATCTGATTGCGATACCCAGCATAGTCGACAGGTTGAGGCCGCCGATTAAAGCTGACAAGGTGCTAGGGCCTCGCAAGGAGTCGTGGTGCGAATTCCACGAAGCATTCGGACACCATATCAACAACTGTCTAGCACTTGGCTATCAGTTGGATGAGCTCGTGAAGAATGGCTTCCTGAAGGATTACTTGATGGAGAAACAGGCGGGACGACCACCAGGCTCGCAATCAGGGGGCAGTGAGGCGCAGCAGCACGAGGCGCCCGTCCTCGGTGAAATCCACACCATAGCTGGTGGGTTCTCGGGTGGCGGGGGTACGGCGTCGCAGCGTAAGAAGTGTGTGAGGTCCATAATGTCAGTGGAAGTTTTCGAGGACCATTCGCCCGACGTGGATATCACGTTCACTAAGGAAGACCTCAGGGATGTTGTGCCGCATGACAACGATCCCATTGTGATCTCGCTCGTCACGGCAGGAAGAACGGTTCATCGGGTCTTGGTCGATCAAGGGAGCTCGGCAGACGTGATGTTCTGGCCGACCTTCGAAAGGCTACAACTATCCACAAACCAGTTGAGGCCATATGGGGGCTGCTTATACGGTTTTGCGGGTGATCAAGTCAAAGTCAGGGGATACATTGAATTAAGAACGACGTTCACAGATGGGACCGCCTCGCGCACAGAGAAAATCAAATACCTTGTTGTGAACGCCCCTTCAGCATATAACATCCTATTGGGAAGGCCAACACTCAATAGGATAGGAGCTGTACCCTCCACGAGGCACATGAAGGTCAAATTACCTTCAATGGAAGGGGTAATCGTCACCATCCGATCTGACCAAGAGGAGGCAAAGAGATGTTATGAAAACAGCCTCAAGAACAGGCGATCAGTGTGCCATGTGACCACGACACCGCCTCTTGGTGCGAAGGATGTGCAAGAAAGCCGACGGGCCATGGATGCGGCGACAGGGGGAACCGCCGAAGGCGACGTGGGTATGGACATGACATTGGAGGCAACCACCAACGGCGACGTAACCATGGGAGATGTCGAGTTGAAGCCTGAAAACAACGCTGGGGTAGAAGAAGAGGAAAGCTGCCCGGAGGCCGCCAGGGAGTCAAGCATTGTGAGAGCATTGCTCGCTAGCGAGAGGAGACCTCGCCCAGTTGGAGAATGGCTCGAGAAGGAGATCGGCGGTAAAACTTTCAAGTTGGGGAAAAATCTAGACGACGAGACACAGGAACAGATTGCCAAGGTGATCGGCATGCATCTGGACGCGTTCGCGTGGTCTGCCTCGGATATGCCAGGAATCAACCCCGATTTTTTTTGTCATCGCCTAGCAATGGACCCCCAAGTCAGACCAGTCCGACAAAGAAGAAGAAAATTCAATGAAGAAAGGAGACAGGCGATCAGAGATGAGACGCAAAAACTCCTCGAGGCAGGCCACATCAAGGAGATACAGTATCCGGAATGGCTTGCCAATGTTGTATTGGTAAAAAAGAGCAATGGGAAATGGCGAATGTGTGTCGACTTCACAGATCTAAATAAAGCCTGTCCAAAGGATTCCTATCCTTTGCCGAGTATAGACGCCCTAGTGGACAGCGCAGCAGGGTGTAAGTTGTTGAGTTTCTTAGACGCGTTCTCGGGGTACAACCAAATTAAGATGCACCCCATGGACGAGGAAAAAAATGCCTTCATGACAGAGAAGTCGTGCTATTGCTACAAAGTGATGCCTTTTGGGCTGAAGAACGTGGGAGCCACGTACTAGAGATTGATGGATAAAGTGCTTGCACCTATGCTTGGGAAGAACGTGCAAGCTTACGTTGACGATATGGTCGTGACATCCCTGGAAAAAAACCAGCATATAGCCGACTTAGAGGAGCTGTTCGTTACGATAGCCAAATACAAGCTAAAGCTTAACCCTGAGAAATGCATTTTCGGCGTGGAAGCGGGAAAGTTCTTGGGTTTCCTCTTAACCGAAAGAGGGATCGAAGCAAACCCTGACAAGTGCGCGACCATTTTGGCAATGAGGAGCCCTGCTACGGTGAAGGAGGTGCAGCAGCTCACGGGTTGGATGGCCGCCCTGTCGCGATTTGTGTCTGCAAGTGGAGAGAGGGGTCACCCATATTTCCAATGCTTGAAAAGGAACAATAGGTTTGTCTGGACGAAGGAGTGCGAAGAGGCTTTCGTAAAACTCAAAGAGTACTTGGCAAGCCCGCCGGTTCTGTGCAAACCCCAAGTGGGAGCGCCCCTCAGGTTATACTTCGCCGTAACCGAGAGGGCGCTGAGTGCGGTGCTCGTCCAGGACCAAGATCAAACTCAGAAACGCGTTTATTTTGTCAGCAAGGTGTTGCAGGGTCCAGAAATGAGATATCAGGCTTTGGAGAACGCAGCACTGGCAGTAGTGTTTTCGGCGAGGAGGTTGCGCCATTATTTTCAGAGCTTTACAGTGTTGGTGATGACCGACTTACCTATCCAGAAGGTCCTAAAGAAACCAGATGTGGCTGGAAGAATGGTAAAATGGGCGGTAGAGTTGTCGGAGTTCGACATCAAGTATGAGCCCCGAGGACCGATCAAGGGACAAATCTTCGCTGACTTCGTGGTCGAATTATCTTCTGAAACAGTGCAGAACGCCGGAGATGGTTTTCGTTGGGTGCTCTCGGTGGATGGATCCTCTAACCAGTTGGGCAGTGGGGCCGGGATAATTCTGGAAGGGCCCAACGGCGTGTTGATAGAACAGTCCCTAAAGTTCGCCTTTAAAGCCAGCAACAACCAGGCGGAATACGAGGCTTTGATCGCTGGTGTTTTGTTGGCAAAGGAGATGGGAGCAAGGATGCTGTTGGCCAAGAGCGATTCACTGCTAATCACAAGCCAAGTGACCGGCGAGTTCCAGGCTAAAGATCCGCAGATGGCAGCTTATCTGGAGTATGTGCAGGAGTTGAGGAAGTCTTTTGTTTCGTTCGAGGTAGTACATGTGCCAAGAGAGCAAAACGCTCGAGCCGACTTGATAGCCAAGCTCGCCAGTTCGGGCAAGGGGGGCAGGCAGAGGACCTTCATACAAGAAACCCTGAAGACACCTCGAGCATTCGTGGCGGACCACCAAGTTCTCCAAATCTGCAAGTCGAAGGAAGGGATGGCAAGGGGTCATAAGTCTCTATCTCAGGAGACCTTGAGGACGCCGAGGGTTAGAGCACATCCAGTGGGAGAGATAAAGATAACACAAGTTTGCGCAGTCCACGAGCCGGACACATGGATAACGCCATACCAGCGCTACATGGCAGATGGCGTACTCCCAATAGACCCGACGAAAGCTAGGAAGGTAAAAAAGAACTCCAGCAAGTTCACTCTCATCGATGGCGAGTTGTACAGGTTTGGGTTCACACACCCCCTCTTAGTATGTGTGCATGGAGAGAGGTGCATGAGAATTATGACTAAGCTCCATGAAGGAATTTGCGGGAGTCACATCGGAGGTCGAGCCTTGGCAACAAGAACCATCCGTGCAGGTTATTATTGGCCGACAATGAGGGAAGCCTGCAAGAGATATGCCCAACGTTGCAAGCAGTGCCAGGAGCACACCGATTGGCACAAGGCGCCCCCGGAAGAGTTAAAATCAATCTACAGTCCCTGGCCTTTCCACACATGGGGAATCGATATCCTGGGCCCCTTCCCATTGGCGATCAGACAGATGAAGTATTTGGTCGTGGCAGTCGAATACTTCACGAAGTGGATTGAAGCCGAACCAGTAGCACAGATCACAGCGCACAAAATTCAGAATTTCGTATGGAAGAATATTGTGTGTCGTTTCGGTGTGCCCAAACGTTTGGTATCAGATAACGGGACTCAATTCGCAAGTCACCTGCTGAAGAAGCTGTGCGAGGACGTTGGAACCCAACAGGTGTTCGCTTCTGTGGAGCATCCACAAACGAATGGGCAGGTGGAGTCAGCTAATCGGGTTATACTAAGAGGTTTGAAGAGGAGATTGGAGAAGGCCAAAGGATCTTGGGCTGAGGAAGTTCCTCGTATAATATGGGCATACCACACCACTGAACAGTCGGGAACCCACGAAACCCCGTTCAGTTTGGTGTACGGGTGCGATGCGATGATCCCGATTGAAATCCAGGAAAGCTCGCCGAGATTCCAAAATTTCGTGGCAGAAGACTCGAATGCGGAAAGGAGGATGAATTTAGATTTGTTGGATGAGGTCAGGGAGGAGACAAGGGTAAAGGCTGAAGCAATAAAGAGAAGAGTCGAGCGCAAGTACAATTCTAGGACAAGGCCAAGGCAGTTCAGTGATGGCGACCTGGTAATGAGGAAGGCCCACCTGTACGAAATGCAGAATAAATTGTCACCCAAATGGACGGGACCGTTTAGAATAACTGAAGCACTCGGGAACGGCGCCTACCGTTTGGAAACGCTGGAGGGAGGGGCGATTCCCCGCACTTGGAACGCTACCCATCTCAAGTTTTATTACAGTTGAAGCATTGTAAGTAGCAGTTAACTCGAACAGTTGAGTGAAAACAGTTTTCAAGGTGGCGCTCTTTTTCCCTGAGAAGGGTTTTTTAATGAGGCCACCCAATAAAGAAAGTTCGAGCCTATCAAGTTTTCCCAGTTATTGAGTTTGCATGATTATCATTTTAAATAGTCTATCAAGTTTTCCCAGTTATTGAGTTTGCCTGATTATGATTTTAATTTTTTTTTAAACAAAAAAGACTTTGTCGTCCTTGTGT
Source organism: Phaseolus vulgaris (assembly GCF_051622355.1). Classification (NCBI taxonomy): domain Eukaryota; kingdom Viridiplantae; phylum Streptophyta; class Magnoliopsida; order Fabales; family Fabaceae; genus Phaseolus; species Phaseolus vulgaris. The sequence continues at coordinate 31,394,829 of NC_143500.1, read as the reverse complement.
AATTTAGGGCAGATTCAGATCGCATGCATTCAGTCCAAAGTTTTAAAGTATAAAGTTTTAAGTCCTCATCGCCGCTTGGCGATCGGAGGCACTAGTATAAAGTTTTTTAAGTCCTCATCGCCACCTAGCGATCGGAGGCACAAGTATAAAGTTTTTAAGTCCTTGTCGCCACCTGGCAATCGGAGGTGAAAGTTAAGTTTTAAGTCCTACTCGCCTAGAACGAGTATAGGCGAGAACAGAATAAAAACTCCTACTCGCCAAGAACGAGTATAGGCGAGTGTTCAGAGCAAGATGACAGGTGTGTCCAGTATGAGTTAAAATCCGGGCGCCTAGTCCTTAAGCAGGGGTTAAGGGATTCCTTCGGGACGCCCCCTCCACAAGTATGAATAACTAGCCCCGGTACCAGATAACAGTTAAAATCCGGGCGTCTAGTCCTTGAGCAGGGGTTAAGGGATTCCTTCGGGACGCCCCCTCCTCAAGTATGAATAGCTAGCCCCGGTACCAGAGAAAGTCCTTCTCACCCTCGAGTGAGTTCAGGCAAGATTAAAAGTCCTCAGTGCATCCAGGGAAAAGGTAGCCCCTGGGCAATGTTGAGGCACTAGAGAAAGTCCTCCTCACCCTCGAGTGAGTTCAGGCAAGATTAAAAGTCCTCAGTGCATCCAGGGAAAAGGTAGCCCCTGGGCAATGTTGAGGCACCAGAGAAAGTCCTCCTCACCCTCGAGTGAGTTCAGGCAAGATGAGATTAAAAGTCCTCAGTGCATCCAGGGAAAAGGTAGCCCCTGGGCAAGTTGAGGCACCAGATAAAGTCCTTCTCGCCGTCGAGCGAGTTCAGGCAAGATAAAGTCCTTCTCACCGTCGAGCGAGTTCAGGCAAGATAAAGTCCTTTCTCGCCCTTGAGTGAGTTCAGGCAAGAACAGGATACAAGACCTTTTTGCTTAAGCAAATTGAGGCAAGTTCGAAAGTCCTCAGTGCAGAATCAGGCCAACAAAGTTTTAGGCGATGACTTGGAAACGCACATGTCACTTGGCAGATCGGGCAAGCGAGATTTCAGATACTAAAAATGACTCTCGCCTACTGGTCAGTAAGTAATTTTGTGTCAAATGTTATTGCTATAGACTAACCGCTTGTTTAAAATAAGTTGATCGCCAGAAAATTAAACATCAGTCTGCGCTAAGTTAGTTGGGATGAGTGAGAGCCCACCAAATTATCAGGCGATTGCACAACAGGTAAAAGATAAATCATGAGCATAAGTCGACACGGTCCGAAGAAAAGAAGTCATTACAAACAGATTCGTTGCACATAGACAGAGGTCGAATATGTAAGTCTTTCAGAATGTTTCTAAAGAAAATGTCAAATGAGAACAAATGAAAACGTTAATCTGAGGGTACAATTTTGCCGTCTACCACTTCATGGCAAATCGAGAACTGGGAGAGGTCCAAGTCGGGGTAAGCACAAGCGAACTATTCCAAGGCTGCGCCAAACCCGGAAGTCAGAACGTCCGCGGCGTTGAGGTCGAGTTCTTCACTTTGTTTCTTCAGCTTTTCGTTCTCCTCAAGCGCCTGGGCAAGTTTCGCTGCAGATTCGTTCAGCTCCTTATCTTTCTCGCTCAGTTCCTTGGCTTTTTGGTCCATGTCAGCTTTGATGTTACCCAGTAGATCCTCCCTCTCAATCGACTTGGCCTCGAGCTCGTCTGCGTAGGCCCCTTTAGCCTTGAGAGTCTCCTCAAGGCCCGCTATATTCTCCTGCTGATGCATGAGTCTGCCCTCGAGTTCAGTGACCTCTGAGAGTTTGGCGTTGAGTTTTTGGCCTAGTTCAGCGCTATTTTTGCGTTCCCTCCGCAACTCCTCCTTCAGAGCATTCTCTAACCGCGAAAACTCCAATCCCCGCATCGTAAGATCACGCTTAAGTTGTTGAACTTGGTCTTTCGCAACACCGGCTTCGGATTCATACTGGCTCAAGGAGTCCCTTAAAGCCTCGCCCATCATCTGGTAAAGGCGTTTCTCTACGCACTCGGTAGTCATAGCGCTAAGGTAAGCGGCATGGGCTTTCAAGACCTCCTCGACGGGGGCTGGAAGAGCAGGGATCGGAAGAGGATTTGGGGGTTGGTTCTCGCCGCCGCCTTCATAAGTATGGACAACCAAGGGAACATCAAGGCATGGCGGCGACACGTCTAGCTCCACTACAGGTTGGGGAGACCACTGAATGTCCGCAGCTTGCTCCGGAACACTCCCAGCAGCTGAGGTGTTTGATGGTAGAGCATCCCCAGCACTCTCAAAGGGCGTAGAGACGCTGGGGGGATTTTTCGCATAATCTGGGCCCGTACTCTCGTTTGCGGGTAGCTCGGTGACGGTTGCCCTGTTCCTTTTGCAGATAAGACCGTCTTCAGTCCTCTCGTCATCCTCCTCATCCGACACCATTATGGGATTCTTCCTCTTGGCCCTCTTTGGCGGCAGCTTCTTTCTCGAAGGGACAGGAGGGGCGATAAGGGAAGATGAGCCCACGGGAGGAAGCTCGCCTCGGGCAACAGCGGCTTCGGCTACAGAATTCGCGACGGTTTGAGAACCCGCAGCGAGTTTGTGGCGTTTGACTATAGAACGCAGTCTGGCCATATGATCCTTTCCCAGCATTGTGCCTGCACGAAGTGATCGATGTTCACAGATCAATACAATTACAGATACAGATAATTAGCAGTGCAAGGGTAAGTGCAGGACATGTAATGCGAACAAACTTGGTAAAAAAGTAAAACAGATTTGGCACAGGAAGGAAAATCCAGGCGGAGTGGAGGGACAGACCTATGTAAAAGTCTAGTTGATCCTCATAGAATTCGAACTTGATGATTGAGGAGGTAGGTAAGGTGGTATTGGTGGAGGCAACTTCCTTCCAGAAGTGACACAAGTCTCTATCGAGCTCCCCCATCTTCTCTGGACTCCTAGCTTTCCGAAAATGATCCTGAGAATCTTTTTTTCCCTTGTCAACCCAGTACAAGGGGAACCCGTCGAGAAGTGTGGGACTCTGATCATTACAGCAAACACGAACGAACTTACCCTTCCAATCCTTATAAGATTGTTGGAAGATGGAAAGGATGGATCTCCCAGCAATCCCATTAAAGCTTACCCATAGGCGGTCCCCCGGGTTTTTGGCCTCAAACAGAAATAAGAACACGTCTACAGAGGCTGGATGGCCTAAATGTGCACAAACAATTTGGTATGCCCTGACAAACGCCCAGCCGTTGGGATGCAGCTGAGCAGGGGCAATATCAAGCTCGGTAAGGAGCTCCCTCTCAAAGCGAGTAAAGGGGAACCTGAGCTTAACCTTCTTAAACACGGTTGCGTAAACAAAGCAGAAAGGGTGGCCATCGTTGACGTCGCTATCAGTACAAACAGGTTCCCCGGGAGGACAAGGACGAATAACAACCTTGTCATCATGCTCCTTATGGAATGTGAGGTGGGTCTAATCTCTCAAGCGAAGAATGTCGGCCTCAGAGTTAATCGAGGAAGTCTCGTTCAGCAAAGCTGGAGAAGCCCATGAGTACAACAGTTTGTAATCAGGAATGGGGCGGGCAGTGGCGCTAGTTTGTGGGGGAGTTGATTGCAATTGGTTGGGACGAGAGGGCGCAGGCCTCTGAGCCCGATTTGAAAGGATGCCAGGATCTCTAGGTGGGTTACGAGACGTGGAGGGGTTTCCTAACGAAAGTTGTTTGCGAGATTTTGAAGGAGGGTTTCGAGAGGGGGCAGGGGTGGCACCTGTACGAGCCATCGAGAACTGCAGGAGAGACGAAAGGAAAGTAAGAAAAGGAAAGCGGAGGATCGCTAAAAGGAATGATTCAATTCGAAAAATAGGAAGGGAAAGCAGCATGAACAACAGGGGTCGTAGGAAGGGAAAGAAAACCTAAAAGCGCAGGGAAAAAAGCGAAACAGAGAGCAAACAGCCCACAGCGTATGCATCAAACAGTTAAGGGATGATGCAAGTTGATCAAAATGCGATGAGCACCAACAAAGTGATAAAGGGCTTACCTTTTTTATGATCGAGGGAGCGTACGAGGAAATGATGATTGGGGAGATGAAGCGTTCACCAGAGCGTATCAAAAGTTTGAAAGTGAAGCAGGAAGATAATGTAACAGTGGGGTGGCGCGAGAAGTTTAGAGTTTCAAAGGTTATGGGAAGCGCAAACGACACGAAATAACAACCGTCGATGGATCCACGTGTCATTTGATGGGAGAAGGTTGGTGAAGTGTCAAATCAGTAACCGGCGTGCGCATTAGCGCGCGGAGCCACGTAGATCACCGAAGTTTAAACTCACCCTCCCCGAGTCGCCAAGGGCGATGACGTGATCAGGAAGTGCGAAGGGGGTGGTCTGCAAAATGTACACGACCGCCGACGGGTCGTCGGCAAACGAAGGGCTAGGCGGTCTGACATCGCTACGAGCAGTATGTCGCCAACCATCCCAATGAGCTCAGGCGCGATAATGCTGAAGGTTCGAATATGAAAGCTCAAACGGAAAGGCATCCATCACAAAGGCGAAGACCGAAGAGCCATAAACAAGGCAACCAGAAACAAGATGTTTAAGGAATGGGAACAAACAAAGTCTAAGAAATTCACGCCAAGCGTAAAGGCAATATCGGAGTGACGTGCGCGGCATGACAAAGAACACAAGCATGCAAGATAATTTAAACAGCATTAAGCATAAATAAAAGTGCAGAACCAATGTTAGGGTTACAGACGAAGTTTGTAACATTTGCAAAATGGAATTGTAATCCTATACACGTCCTAAATATCTACACAAAAAGCAAGAACACATCACTCATCAGTGGCCCCAGGCTTCAAGCAGTGCGACGAAAAGGCCTCGTCTCCGAACCGCAAAGCCCGAGTCAGAAGCGTCCTCTAATGATCGTTTATCTTTGAACCTACGTGAAAGAGAGGAATAAAGCATACTAAGAGGCATACGGGAAACAAAGTATTCCTAAGCAAAATCATAACAAGGAGTGGGAAAGCCATGAGAAAAGCCTCACACACATATATATCTTTTCAGAAGCTCGGCATTATACTCCAAGCTTATTAAAGCAGCCGCATCAAATCCTCCAACACCCGCCAGGATCTTGCAAGCTTCCTGATCCCTTGAAGACAGTTTCTTAAGGGGTTTAGATTTCAAAGCTCTGGTGTCCTTTGTCCAGTACAAAGGAAAGCCGTCCAGGGCAGAAGGCACCAAGCTGGAGCAGCATACCTTAAAAAACCTGCCTTTCCACCCTGTGAAGGCTATCTGAAAGGGCGTCAAAAGAATCCTACCAGGGACATTGCTAAGAGTTACCCAAAGATTGTTTCTCTGCCTCTTCACCTCAAAGAAGTGAAGAAAAATATCCACAGAAGGCGCACACCCAAGGAAGCCAAACAAAATGTCAAAGGCCTTCATGAAGGCCCAACTGTTAGGGTACAGTTGGGCTGGAGCGGTGTTCATCTCCGTTAACAGCTCCCTCTCGAACCTAGAAAAGGGAAGGCGTACGCCGACGCACTTAAAAACTACTTGATAGAAATAGAAAAAGGGTACCCCCGTTACTGGATCCTTCATCCCCGCACACCGGCTCCCCCATGGAACAAGGGAGCACGACGATGTCATCATCGTGCCTCTTTGCGAAGGCACGATGGTCATAGGAGCATGCTTCCCCCACGTGCTCCCTCAGGGCCCTGGAAGAAAGTAAGCAAGAGTACTCGTCGAGCAGTTCACTCGAAGCCCAGGGATAGAGATCCTTGTGACTCACTCGGGAGGAAGATGGATTGGTCGACATCCTAGTGTGTACTGGCGGTAAAGAAACTGGAGGTCAAGGGTTCAGTAACGCAACAAAGGGAAGGGTCGCAAAGAAAGAACGTGGGGCAAGAAGTTCTTGGAAAGAAGGTGAATAGTGCAAGAAAGATACGAAAGAAGCAGAGACAATGAGTTGAGATGCGGGGTTTTCAAGATTCGAGCTTTATGGCTGAAGCGGTAAAACAAACGCCTCGTGAGTGGGCCACGTGTCGCGAGGTAAAGGTACAGATTAAAATGTCATTTGTCTCACTCAGAGAATGTCACATCGTCAGAGTCCTTAAGGGTACATTGCGCCGACGATACAGAAATGTCACGTCAATCGATCGGAAGGTGGCATGTCATCAAAACGCCGCAAGGGTAGTAGGGGGCAAGCTTTAGTCTTTTCGCTGAAAGCAAGTTATCAGCTCAAGACTGGGGGGCTTGTGTACCGACCAGGTCATCGGGTGTGATGACGTGGACAAGAGAAAGGTATGTAGTCAAGAAGTCAACGTAGTCGTTGTGTGTAAAGGCGGCGTTCTGCAGCATGAATAAGCGGTTATCGCCGGGATGTGTCACCGCCAAGATGGATCATCGCCCATCGCCTAAGTAAGACATCGCCTGAAGAGTCAACCCGCATGACGTAAGCATTTCACAGAGAGGGGGCCCACACGAGGGAATAACCCTAAGTTGGGCAGCGGAACTGTGGGTCCCTAGGCACAGAATAAATGATCAAGTCAAAAGGGCACGTGGTAATGCCCACGTGCTCATTAAAGGTATCCAGAAAGGCTGCATGCATGACACGTGTCCAATTAGGGCACTCGAATAGTATGATGGCGCGATAAATACAACGCCCAAGTTAGAGCCCAAATGGGCATAAGGTTATACATTGCACTCCAGATAAGGGAAGTCCATGGGCCAGATACGTTAAGATCCTAAAGATAGCGGCGCAAGGACCTTCTCCAAGGAACCCTAGATAATAACAGGCAACACAGAGGTGAACCCTAGTTTTACTTATATATAGGGCGCAAATAAGCCCTAGGGAGGTACATTTTTTCAGTTCACAGTTACACGAGTTTTAACCTAATTTTCCCAGATAGACATACAGAGCAAAAACCCTAATTGTTCTTGACGGCGCATCCGCTGAGAGCACAAGACAATTAGGGTAGCATAGTTTTAGCCATACAGTTTCAGTCATTGAGATAATCATACAGTTTCTAGTTACTTTGGTGTTTCTCGCTAGCTGACTTGATCGTCGAAGTGCAAACGGCCGCGAGGGCGCCCCTTTGTTCTTCTTTTTTCAGGTACTGACAGACGAAGCAAAACGAAGGTGCCCTAGCTCGTTAGAACAAGCCACGCACAAAGACAACCCAGGTCAACCGACCGGAACAATTATGAACACCAAAACGTTGTTCACCGGAACAAAATAGATAATATTATAAGTATTCAAAGTGAACGAAATAGTACAAAGAACGTCATGACGGGGACTTGGAACGTGTACCTCTTTTCTAGCGTGGGTTGGGCAGTTTTCCACACCCCTACCTTCATAATTCCCATATGTGTGATATGCTACTTTGTTTAAAATCAATTAGATAACTAAATCTCTTTGTTCTTGGCATTTGTACATGTGTTTGTTTGGAATTGGAATGAGTCGAAGTCAAGTATAATTATGCTTAAGGAGGATAGAAAATGGTAACATGATTGGTGATGAATTATTTATTGGTTATTTATTCATATTTTATTATCCTTAAATTATTTGTCATTATTATTCCATTAATGGTCAGTTTCAAGTATGTTAGTATTTTTATTTTATAGCTTCCAATATTTGTAATTTTAATATATATATTATTGAAGTAAATCAAAATAAATGAATCAGTTCGGTAGTTTTGCAATTTCGTGCAATTACGTTCAATAAGTTTTTACAACCTTTTGCTTTCCGTTATTTTCTTCAATTAGTTCCTACAACTGGTATCAAGAGCCAATTTGTTATAATGAACTCTACCCAATTATCAGTCCCTATCCTTGATGGAAAAAAATTACAATCGGTGGTGTGTGCAGATGAGAGTTTTGTTTGATCATCATGAGTTACGGAATGTCGTTGAGAGTGGAGTGTCTGCATTAGCTGATAATGCAACGGAGGCGAAACGAGTAGCGCATCCTAACCAAAAGAAGAAGGATAAGAAGGCTTTGTATCTCATCCATCAAGGGATGAATGATGAGACGTTTGAACAAGATAAAAGGAGCAACAACAGCAAGTGAGGCTTGGACCATTTTGTAACCCAATTATAAAGGTGATGACAAGATCAAGAGGGTGCGTCTTCGAACCCTAAGATGCCAATATGAACTGTTGCAGATGGAAATCACAGAGACTGTTGATGTCTATATAAATAAAGTCCTTGCCTTGGCAAATCAAATGAAGACCAATGGTGAAACACATTCGGACCAGACAAAGGTGGAGAACATTTTGAGATCTTTAACTCCCAGATTTGAACATGTTGTTGCCGCAATTGAAGAGCCCAATGACATTTCAACAATGACAGTAAGGTTATTGTCCGGTCTTTACGAGCGCATGAGTAGCGGATGAATGAAAATAAGATTGAAAATCCAATTGAACAAGCTTTACAAGCACAAGCCTCAATTGGTAGCTCCTATCATAAACATGGTAGTTCACGAGGCAAAGGACGAAGACGTGGTGGTAGCTATTCCAGCAAAGGTCGTGGTGGCCAGAATCATGGAGGTGCTGAGCAAAACAACACTGGTCCCAATCACAATCCAAATTCAAATAACTCTTGGTGCGGAGGACGTGGTTGTGGAGGATGAGAAGGCATGTATAATAAATCAAATGTTAAGTGTTATAACTGCCATAAATGCAACCATTATGCAAATGAGTGCAGATCAAAAGGTGATAATCATGCTGCCAATTGTGCTCAAGAAGATAGTAATCACAAACAAGAAGAAGAGGATCATGTAGTATTAATGGCAGCCACATCAAATAAAACTCCAAACAATCAGACTTAGTATTTGGATACAGGTTGTACTAATCATATGTGTGGTCAGAAGGAGTTGTTTGCAGATTTGGATGACTCATTTCGCACAAAAGTGAAATTCGGTGATGGCAGGTTCGTTCCGATGACTGGAAAAGGGTGAATTCTTATCACATTGAAGAATGGTGATCACATGTACATCTATGATGTTTTCTATGTACCTTATATGAAAAGTAATTTGTTGAGTATGGGACAACTGACCGAAAAGGGTTACGTGATGCACATAGTTGAAAATAAATTATCAATTTTTGATAAAAAAAAAAGGTAATTTGATTCTTAAAACCTTTTTATCAAAAAACCACATGTTTCCAGTAGATTTTCATATGGGTGATTTCAAGTGCTTGAATGCAATAGTGAATAATGAATCGTGGTTGTGGCATTTACGCTTTGGGCACTTAAATTTTCAAAGTTTGGAAAATCTCTCCAAACGAAATTTAGTGAATGGTTTACCCCATATTCATCACCCTGAATAATTGTGTGAGACTTGTATATTTGGAAAGAATCACATGATACCATTTGTTAAGGAGCCTTGGAGTGCGAAATTTCCTTTGGAGCTTGTTTATACAAATGTTTGTGGCCCGATGAACATATCATCAATTAGAGGTAATAAGTATTTTTTAACCTTTATTGACGATTTTTCAAGGAAAACCTGGATTTATTTATTGAAAAGCAAGGATGAGGTATTCCACTGCTTTAAAATATTTAAAGCATTTGTTGAAAGACAGAGTAGTAGACTAATTAAGATGGTGCATAGTGATGGAGGGGGTGAGTACAAGTCTAATGAGTTTAAGAGGCATTGTGAAGAACTTGGGTTGTAGCATAACATAACATGTCCCTACACACCTCAACACAACGAAGTTGCTGAGAGGAAGAATAGAACAATCATGTACATTGCGATGAGCATGCTTAAAGCGAAAGGTATGACAAATTATTTTTTAGGCTGAGGCCGTAACATGTGCGGTTTATTTGATAAACAGATCATCCACTCGAAGTGTTCCTAACACAACTTCGATTGAGGAAAACCCAATGTGCAACACTTGAAGGTATTTGGGTCAATTACTTATACTCATGTCCCCAAGGCAGCAAGATCGAAGTTAGATGATAAGGGAGTGAAGACCATTTTCATTGGATATAAGCATGAGGGATACAAACTGTACAATCCAATGACAAAGAAGGTGATTGTCAGTCGTGATGTTACATTTGCCGAAGATGAGGAATGACAATGGAATGCAGCAACTGAAATGGATTCGAAAAAACGATATATTTACGTTTTGAACGATGATGTGGAAGATGGAGTCACTCTTGAAGCACCTACAGTTCAAACTGATGTTGTAATTCAACCTGAAGTTGCAGCTCCAATTGCAACTATGATGGAACGACCAAGAATGCAACAACGACAACCTGTACACCTTCAAGATTGCGAAGTAAATCTTGATGATAAAGTTGATGACAATGGAGATTTGGTTCACTTTGCTTTTCTTGCAGATTTAGAACCCGTGAGACTTGTAGATGTCATTCAACACCCCAAATGGCAAGAGGCTATGAATGAAGAATTGATGGCGATTGAGAAAAAACAATACATGACAGCTCACTAATCTTCTAAAAGGACACAAAGCAATTGATGTGAAGTGGGTGTACAAGATTAAAGTGAAAGCAAATGGTGAGATTGATAGATACAAGGCAAGGTTGGTGGCAAAGGGATTCGAGCAAAGAGAAGGCTATGATTACGAAGAAATATTTTCTCCTGTAGTTCGAATGGAAATAGTGAGATTAATCATTGCTTTAGCTGCACAAAGGCAATGGAAAATTCACCAAATGAACGTCAAGTCTGAATTTCTAAACGACCCACTTGATAGGTTTATGTAAAGCAGTCGCTGGGTTTCATACAATCTGGAAAAGAGGAGAAGGTGTATAGACTAACTAAGGCTTTATATGGTCTTAAACAGGCACCAAGAGCTTGGAACAAAAGGATTGATTCATTTCTTCATGTCACTAGATTCAAAAAATGTGCATCAGATCATGGTCTTTATGTAAAGACTAATGATTATGGAGATTTGCAAATTTTATGTCTTTATGTTGAAGATGTGATTTTTACAGGAAGTAATCTCAAAATGATTGGTGACTTCAAGCATATCATGATGAAGGACTTTGAGATGACTGATCTCAGTCTTATGTCCTACTTTTTGGGCATTGAAGTCATCTAAGGAGACGATGGAATCTTCATTCATTAGAGAAAATTTGCTGCTGAGTTTTTAAGGAAGTTTAAGATGGCGGATTCAAACCCAGTTAAGACTCCAATTGAAATTGGAATTAAGCTTACGAAGGAAGGTGATGGGCGAACTGTAGATGCAACATACTTTAAGCAGATTGTTGGGAGCCTTAGATATCTCACGTGTACTAGACCTGACATATGTTATGCTGTGGGATTAGTCAGTATGGAGTCACCTCGGCAAGTTCATTTACAAGCTGTAAAGAGAATTATGTGCTACATCAAAGGTACTACAACTTTTGCTCTATTTCACTCTTCATCTAAGAAGATTGAGATCGTCGGATACTCAGTCAATGATTGGGGTGGAGATTCAGACAAGAGGAAACTAGTGGTAATTGTTTTATGATCGGAAAGACGGTTTGCTTATGGTTATCAAAGAAATAGTCAATTGTTGCATTATCTACTTGTGAAGCTGAGTATGTAGCAGTAGCAAGTGCTTGTCAATCAGTTTTGGCTTAACAATATCATGACTCAAATTGGTTTTAATCTAGATATTCCAATTAATATTTATGTTGACAATGTCTCTGCAATTAATCTTGCAAAGAATCCGGTTTTTCATCAAAGAAGTAAACACATTGATATTCGATATTACTTCTTGCGATATCAAGTTGGGAAGAACATGATCAAATTGGAATACTGCAGATCAGAAGATCAGATTGCAGATATTCTCACTATGCCATTGAAGATCAATGTGTTCATCAAGTTAAGAGATATGTTGGGCATGAAGGTTGTTCCAAATCAGAATTAAGGGAGGATGTGGGTTATTTAATTCAAATTTTATTACCCTTAAATTATTTACCGTTACTATTGCATTAATGGTCAGTTTACAGGGCTGTTAATATTCCTATTTTATAGCTACCAGCATTTGTAATTTTATTATATATATTATTGAAGTAAATCAAAATGAATGAATCAGTTCAACAATTTTGCAATTTCGTGCAATTACGTTCAATCAGTTTCTACAACCTTTTGCTTTTCGTTATTTCCTTCAATTAGTTCCTGCACTATTCCATGCCATAACTTTAGGTTTAATTTTCTACTCACAACGCAAGAAGGTTAGATTCACTCTTATCCGTGTACCTTGGTTAAAATCAATTGGATAACTAATAGCACCTCAAACTCTGCACATAAATTCGTTTAAGCGTAAGTAAAAACATTGAACATATTTGAGATCAAGAGTACCCTCAAATAAGAAATTTTAATATACTTGGGTGCAAAGAAAAATATGTTGAGCAGATTTGAGATGTCCTAAGTAGATTAGGCATTCACTCAAGCATAAAGCTCGGGTGCTGAGCGAATTTGGGGCAGAGAGCATCCCAAAATATGTAGCTCAATCCACTTATGCTTGCATTGAGCTGAGCAGATTTAACAAGACATGTAATTTAATACCTAATTTAAACAAAAAATCTAACATTTCTAATAGTTTATATTCATTCTCAAGATCCATTCAAAGTTAATTCAATTAATACATGCATTCAATGTAGCAATCCAACTATTATACCACCATATTTAGATCAACTTCCTCCACCTTTCCAACCAAAATCAAATCTTAATTAGTTTATCTAGTTTTCCACTCTAATATGCATAATCCTGGTTTATAGACTAATTTCTTATCTATATCAATTATTCTAAAATTCTATCAAACATATAAGTAGTTTTTCTTACCTAAATTGTTTCTCTTCAAGAAAATTTGTAAAACCAAGCAGTTGGGTTACTCCAAAATCTAGGGACCTAGAACAAGTTATCCAAACATAACATATTTCAGTATGTGGTAAAACAAGTGTAGATGATCACTTTTCTCAACTGACCCGACCAAGATTGATGACAAAAATATAGTAAAAATCAGATAACAAGAGATCTTAGAAATTTATTGTTTGAAGATCTATTTGACTTCTAATCTATTATGAGGTATGACCAAATTTTAAAATATGAGATTTGTAGTAAAAAACTGAAAGAAAAAGAGAAGAGAGGTTATGAAAAATGAGAGATTAAAAAATGAAATATGTATCTCAGGTGTTACAAACACAAATATATAAGTTTTTGAATACCATACTTCAAAGAAAAAAAATTATAATTGAGTCGGCTAGTTTCTGAAATTGAACATATTAGTATTTGTATGGATGTTTTTCATATCTTACAAGATGGTTATTGAATATTTCAAGTGTGATTCTTGAAGATGAAAAATGACTCGTCTTATTACCTCTCCAAAATACCAGTTTTTGTTATAATAGGGGTCAAGAAAACATAATTTCAATGTGATTTTTTACCTTTACTCTATTTGTTTTTTATACTTTATCTTAAATTATTATAACAAAATATCAAATGAGATTTTTCAGTGTATCCACTGTATAAATAAATATAATACACTTTTTAATTAAATCATTATATTTTAAAATAAAATAAGTAATATTTTTCGTAACTGGTAAAATATACTAATTACATGCATTTAAATATTAAATTAATATATATAAAAAATAACTAAATTTAAATTTTTAAGTATACTTAACATTTAATTAACTAAATTCATTGGATTAACTAGTTTTAAAAAATTAAATTACATTATAATTTTAATTCAAAAAATTATATTCAAGGATTTCAATTAAATACTATGCCTTTACTCAGGATTTTCATTATCATATAAATTTTCATAAAAGCGAAATAATATTGCAATCATTAAAAAATCATTAATTAATTATTTAAAATAGTAGATAAATACAAATCATATAGATTTTTTCGATAAGAATAAAAGTAACATATTATTATATATACACTAATATTAAAATTGTCTTTAAAAAATATTTTCAATGTAAACTCTTGTTGAGAGTGATTTGGTGACATTTTTATAATTAAAAAGGAATTTTAAATGATAATTTTTTTAGAATTTATACTTATGAAGACGATTTAAACTCATTTTCTTTAATTCTTATTTATACACGACAACTTTTTAATTATTAAATCACCCCCTCACGCCGAGAGTGATAGATAGAAGCTCGTGCGTGGGACTATATATTATGGGTGGTCCGATAGCGGGTGGCACGATAGGCCCAACACAAACACTCGCTAGGATAGGCTCGAAATGGCTCTGATACCATATTACGAAAGTGGACTTTAAGCCTAACTCAACCCCTTAAAACCGGCTCATAGGGTTGAGGTTTGCACCCACTTATATACAATGAAAGGCTCTAATCTCTAGTCGATGTGGGATCTCCAACAATTAATACTGTTGAATATTTTTAATACAAAAGAACGAGACACGAATTTAGATAATATATATGAAAATAAAATATTTAAAGATTTTTCAAAATGTTATTATGCAATGTTATGCATAACGATGTTGATTTGGAGGCTTGGATTTTCTATAGAATATGAGACAGTACAACAAAAATAGCAGAACCAAGATTGATAAGACGAGGAAAGACTAATGTCAATAACATAATTTATGGTTCATTGCACATAAGATAATTAAAACTTGCATCATATTATTAAAAAAAATGAATATACTTTACTTTTATTTTTATTCCACAAAAATTAGCTTATTTATTTTATTTCATAAACAAAAAGACAAATATCACTTAGATCCTTTCCGGAAGATATAAAACTACTAAAATCTATGCATGTGTGAATTTTCTAAGGCTCACAAAAGTGTTGTAAATTAGATTTTTTATTATTATTTTAAGTTTTTTATTCATGACTTGATATTCACATTTATGTTTCATTGCCTTAAAACTCTCATTTATTGTTTAGGATTGCTCCAGAAATCTTATTATTAATAGAGACTCGTCATAAGACACATTAATGGTGTGTTTGGATTGGTGAGGGGATGTGTGGGGATATGAAGGAGTGAATGTGTGGAGATGTGAGAGGAAAGTGAGAAGAAAGTGAGAGTATTTGGATTGAGGTATGTTAAAGTGGATGTGTGAGAAAAGTTTATGAGAGTTTGTGAGTGATGTGATGGTTGTGAGAGAATTTTAATTTTTTTTAAATTGTTAAATTTTACTTTACAAATTTATCCTTACCTATTAAAATTTTTTAATAATGAAATGAGTTATTTTTGTTTAAAAATAAACAACTTTCACATATTTCGTAGATTTAAAAATTAAAACTAGAAAATAAATATATATTAAATATAAATAGATACAATTTAAAAATTATAATTAGAAAAAAAATGTACTCAACAAATTAAATAAAAAAACTTCAAGTAATTTTTTAAAATATTCAACATGCATTATAAAATTAGAAAATAAATCAGATCTTATATAAATAAAAAATAATATTTTTTATTATTAAAAACCCTATAGTAATGAAAAATTAAAAAAAATATTATAAAAAAATATAATGTAATTAACAATAGAAAGTAATTTCATAAAAAACTATTATCAAATAAATTACTAACTCATAAACATTATAATTATAAAAAAATATATTAATGTAAATGCAACAACAAATTAAATAAAAAGAGAACTTCAAATAATTTCTTAAAATATTAAATATATACTATAAAATTAGAAAATAAATCACATCTTAGAAAATAAATCACATCTTATATAAATAAAAAATACTGGTTTTTAATATTAAAAATCTTTGCAGATGAATGCGGGTAAATTCAGAATTAATACATGTTGATGTGGTTTTCCCTCTACATCTCTTCATTTTGAGGGGAAAGGATATTTACTGTTCACATGTATATCCTCTCCTCCTCTTCCTTACAAAACCATGGATCCAAACAATTGATATCCTCTCACTTCTTTTCCTGTGAATAGTACATCCATAGAAGCAAACAGAGCCTAAAACACTAGTACAAAAATAAGAAAAGAGCGCTCCTTATTTAATGCGGTTCAGCGCTTAAACGCATTCGTAAAAAACGCGGTGGCATTTTTGAAATTATTTTGATTTACAAATGCGGCTAAACGTAAAAACCGCATTTGTAAATCAAGCTTTTTGATTTACAAATGCGGTTTTTACATTTAGCCGCATTTGTAAATGGTTTTTACCCTAAAAATTTTACGCGCTCAACAGTTTTGTTCATTCTCCGTTTGCACTCATATCTTCTTCGTTTTCTCTCGTTGCAAAGTTCTGCATTTTCGAAGGTACGTAACTGCATTGCCCCTCATTCTCTTGTTTCCATTGCCCCTCACAACTGCATTGAACTCCAATGGCTTTCGTTTTCCATTGTGCTTTCGTTTTTAATGGGTTTCGCTCTGCATTTTGAAGGTGTACTGTTCCATTGCTTCAGCCGCTGTCGCATTTCGCTCTCGCCGCTCCGCCACTGCTTCCGCCGTTGCACTCGCCGCCACTGCCGTGTTTCCTCTTCTCCCCTTCCACTCTTCACCAACAACGTACCACAAGGTTGGTTTTTACATTTTTTATTTATTTTTTTGCATTTTTTGGATTTTTTTTTATGTATTATAATTTATTGTATATTTTAAATTTTATATTATTTAGTATTTATTATTTTCAAATTTGTATGTTTTTTATGTATTATAATTTTTATTTTTCAAAATTTATAATTTGAATTTGTATGTTTTTTATGTATTATGTAATTTATATTATTTAGTATACTAAATAAGTTAGTTGTTACTTGTATTTAGCAATAATACGTTCTGGTATTGAGTCTGAGGGTGTTTGACCCTCGGTAAACGCGAGAAATAGAACACTGATTTAAAAATTCTAATTATTCTAGAATATATAATATGGATAGAAATTGGATGAATTATGTTCGTATAAGTGAGGAGTACGAAAGAGGAGTAGAAGAATTTATACAATTTGCACAACGTAACGCAATTAATAGTGGTCATGATGGAGCAAATATCAGGTGTTCGTGCATTAATTGTTTGAATGGAATGATACTTGATGTTAATATAATGAGGGAGCACCTGCTATGTGATGGGTTTCTTCGATCTTATACAACTTGGACATGGCATGGTGAATTATTAAATTTACCACGTGTTTCCGTAACTGAAGAATACGTGGGGTCCACCATGGATGAAGTAGTACACGATGATGATCAATTGGAAGACATGATTCGTGATGTAGGAGCTGAGTCTTTTGCAAAAGCGCATGGATATGAAAGTATGTCAAGCGATGCAGAGACTCCATTGTATCATGGATCAACTAACTTCACACGGTTGTCGGCGGTGTTAAGATTGATGAATTTGAAGGCAATAAATGGATGGACTGATAAAAGCTTCACGGAATTGCTTCAGTTGTTGAAGGATATGCTTCCAGAGGGAAATACTCTACCTAATCGTAATTATGAGGC
Organism: Phaseolus vulgaris; assembly: GCF_051622355.1. Lineage (NCBI taxonomy): Eukaryota > Viridiplantae > Streptophyta > Magnoliopsida > Fabales > Fabaceae > Phaseolus > Phaseolus vulgaris. The sequence goes on along the minus strand of NC_143500.1, from coordinate 31,377,485 downwards.
CAAAAAGATTCTTTGTCCAATGGGTATGGAGTATAAAAAGATACATGCATGTCCTAATGATTGTATATTATACCGGAAAAATTTTGAATTGTTGAAAAGTTGTCCGAGGTGTGGGTTATCACGTTATAAGTTGAAACAAAAAGATAATGATACTATTGAAGATATAGAAAAGCAGGGACCCCCAATGAAGGTTATGTGGTATCTTCCCATCATTCCAAGGATGAAGTGTTTGTTTGCAAACCCAAACGATGCTAAGAATCTTAGATGGCATGTAGATGAGAGGAAATGTGATGGCATGTACCGACATCCAGCTGATTCTGTTCAGTGGAAGAAATTTGATGATGAGTTTCCAGAGTTTGGTAAAGAATTAAGAAATATCCGACTTGGTTTAGCTACAGACGGAATGAATTCGTTTGGTAATATGAGTACAAATCACAGTTCATGGCCTGTTTTACTAGTTATTTACAACTTACCTCCTGGACTGTGCATGAAGCGAAAATACATGATGTTGTCTATGATGATATCCGGTCCAAAACAGCCAGAGAATGATATTGATGTATATCTAAGTCCTCTAATTGAAGATTTGAAGTTAATGTGGGACCACGGTGTTGAAGTATTTGACGGATTTGCTTATGAAACTTTCAAGCTTCATGCCATGTTATTTTGCACCATCAATGACTTTCTGGCATATATGGTAACTTATCAAGTTATAGTGTTAAGGGTCATAAAGCATGTCCAATATGCGAAGAAGACACTGCTTCTCAACAATTGAAACATGGAAGGAAAAAAGTATATTTTCGGCATCGGAGGTTTCTTAGAAGTCATCATCCTTACCGGAGGTTGAAAAAAGCCTTTAATGGACACCAAGAGGGTAGTGGTCCACCAACTCCATTAACCGGTGTTGAGGTTTACGAAAAGGTAAATAACATAGACCACACCTTCAGTCAGTAAAAAAAAAGTCATCTGTGTCAAATATTTGGAAGAAGAAATCAATCTTCTTTGATCTTTCGTACTGGTTGAGGTTAGAAGTCAGACATTGTATAGATGTAATGCATGTTGAGAAGAATGTGTGTGATAGCTTAATTGGTACACTTCTTAACATTAACGGGAAGACGAAGGATGGTCTAAATGCTCGTTTAGATTTGATTGAGATGAACATACGCGGCGAGTTGGCACCCATAAAAATGGGTAAGCATACATATTTGCCCCCAGCCTGTTACACAATGTCAAAAGATGAAAAAATTAGTTTTTGTCAATGTCTAAAGGGTGTGAAAGTGCCACAAGGACATTCCTCAAAATGTGAAGAGACCAGTGTCAATGCAAGATTTGAAGTTAATTGGGTTGAAGTCTCATGATTGTCACATCTTGATGCAACAGTTGTTGCCGGTAGCTATCCGTGGGATCTTACCAAAAAATGTTAGACATACCACAACCCGTTTGTGCTCATTCTTCTCTTCCATCTGTTGTAAAGTCATTGATCCCTCAAAACTAGATGAACTTCAAAATGAAATTGTTGTAATCTTGTGTGAATTAGAGATGTTTTTTCCTCCGTCTTTTTTTGACATCATGGTTCATCTAGTGGTGCATCTGGTAAGAGAGGTTAGATTGTGTGGACCAGTGTACTTAAGATGGATGTATCCTGTTGAGCGGTATATGAAAATTTTGAAAGGTTATGTGAAAAATCATTATCGTCCAGAGGCTTCAATGATTGAAAGGTACATAGCTGAAGAAAGTATTGAATTTTTTTTAGAGTACATAACAAAAGCAAATCCAATAGGTGTTCCAGCTAATTCATGGCACCACAGGCGTTCTACAAGTAAATGTTTACGTGGTGTGAATATTGTAAGCAAATCTCGATCAGAAGTCTTGCAAGCACATTTGTACATATTGAATAACACAGATGAAGTTATACCTTACGTAGAAGCTCATAAAGCCATTGTGAAGGCAAATAACCCAAGACAAGCAGAGAAATGGGTCTTGATGGAACATAATAGAACTTTCATGCCTTGGTTTAAAGACGAGGTGTTCAAGGATTCAACGGCATCGGAGACCTTGACCTGAATGGCTGCTGGATTGAAGTTTGATGTCATCTATGTACAACGTACGAAGTGAATAATTGTATATTTTACACGAAGTCCATGGATGAAAAGAGTACAGTTCAAAATTCTGGTGTTACTCTTGAAGCCGAGTCAATGCAGTTTTCGACTTCGAAAGATACAAATCCAGCACTTGGATCAATGGCATACTATGGGTTTATAGAAGAGATATGGGAGGTTGACTACACTAAGTTTTTCGTTCCAGTTTTCAAGTGTAAATGGGTTGACAATAAAAGTGGGGTTAAAATTGATGATTCAGGATTCACACTAGTGGACTTTCGAAAGATAGGGTATCGAGATGAGCCATTTATAATGGTTCAACAAGCATCTCAAGTTTTCTACGTGAAAGATCCTACGTTAGAACATTGGTATGTCGTTTTACACGGCAAAAAACAAGGGGAGGCCATAGATGATATTGAAAATGGTGACCCCCGTTCATTCACACCAATGATAAATAATAAAGATGACGATGTACTTGATGATGTACATGCAACCCGTAAAGACCACAGTGAAGGAATTTACATATGAACTTTCAACCCCCATGCAACTTGTAAATAAGCATTTTAGATTTAGAATTTTATGTATTATTTTTATAAGATTTTAATTCGATGCAGATTAACTAATGTTTGTTACCTAATTTTTTTAACAGAGACATGGATGACGATCAGACCCCACTCAGACCTCGATCCGGACGAGGCAGCAGAGGACCTACTAGATTGAAGCGTCTCGCATTGAGACGTGCTGCTGGTGAGAAGACACGTGTTGACATTGACGTCAACACTGGAGTGGCTTTTGGTCCTAAAGCAGATGAGTTTATGAGATATCTTGGAGTTGTTTCTCGTGAGAGACTCTCCATTCTGATTAATTCATGGGATGAGGTGTCAGAGGTCGACCGGAACATGATCTGGGAGGATGTTCTAGTAAGCTTTACATTTTGATATAATGCTTTTTAATATTCATTGATTAATTTTAATTTGCTGATGTTATTTTGTAGGCAAACTTTGAAATTCCTGATGTGGAACCGCTTCAATCAAAGATTATATCCAATATCGGACTCAAATTTCGTACCTTTAAGTCAAGACTGACTTCGAGATGCGTTTTTGGCGACCTTAAAGACGAAAATCCATGTTTAAAGTACAAACATATTGATGAAAAGACATGGCATCTTTTTAAAGAAAGCCGTCAAAATGAGGCTTGGATGGTAAGTCAAGTAACTTACAAATGCGGCTTTGGTAAATAACTGCATTTGTAAATAGTGATTTACGAATGCGGCTATTTACCAAAGCCGCATTCGTAAATCTAAAACCCCTAAAACCCCAGCTCATTCAGAAGAATATACAAATGCGGCTATTTCAAATAATCGCATTTACAAATGCGGCTCCGCATTTGTAAATGTAAAATAGCCGCATTTGATTAGCATTTCTGTGCTAGTGAAGGATGATGTGTCAAGTCATCTATTTGATGATGACACATTCTATTGTCGAAATAATGAACAAAAAAAGATGATTTTATAACCTAAGATCAATGGGTGAAAATTTTAAACCTTCTTCTTCAAGTTCTTAAAAAGTTCTTAAAATGTCAATGTAGTTGAAGAAAATAAGAATTTGGAATGCTAATTAAAAAAAAAGGTTTGGAAGACATGTTATTTGTTGAAAAAGAAGAGTCATATTTGTTAGAGAACATATGAATTTATGTTGAATTTTTCACTTAGTCACTGATCTTAATTAGTACCACATCCTCTAGTGCAAAATATATCTTATCCTTAAGCAATAGAACAATAATGATGTTGAATCATGTCTCTAAAGTGAATTTGAACTCACTAATAAGTCTTACATAGCGCCCGTCAAGCCCACACAAACACACTTAAAATCTAGCATCAATCAAACCCTTGTTGCACCATGTTATTAATAGTGTTAGCCAAGCCCACACAAATTCGTCATTCCATTAACATTGGCATGCGTGGGCTAAGCTCTCTTTACCTCCTTTTCTATTTTTTTTCTTCAAAATATAATCTGTGTAGTGTCACCCACACAAATTCTCCTAGTGGATTATTCATTTTTTACATTTTTTAAATATAATTTATGACATATAGGCTAAGTCATCTCTAACTTTTTTTTTTAAATATAATTTATGGCTTATAGGTGGCTAGACCATCTTTATTTTTATTTTTTTTAATATATTTATGATCTAGGTCTCTCTATCTATTTTTTTTAAAATATTATTTATGTAGCGTTAGTAAGATACACACAAATCATGCTCTTGATTTCATATTAATTGCATATAAAAATATAACAATGCAAATCAGCTAATGCAATTTCCTGATTTCATATTCATTACGTATAAAAATATACAACTTTTGAATTAAATTTTCTGATTACGTATCAATGACGTATAAATTTTTGTGATTACGTATTAATTAATTATAAAGTTTCTGAAAATATGTTTTAAACATGGAACAATTTATCTATTAATCACATTGATATTAATGGTATAAGGTTTAATTTTTTTTTAATTAGTTCCTAAAAAATAAGTAAGATTTGATTATGATGTTTTGTATATAATTTTATTTTCCTTTTGGAGCCCCAAAATTGGAAATTGTTACTTTTGTTAGTATTATGCTATACAATATCAATACTTGTTTGAAATAAAAAAGTTTATTTATCAATACTTGGAATGATTTTAGTTTGATATCGTATCGCATGTTTTTGAGCCATATTTATTACTGGAGATTTGAAAATAAAAACTTTTAAAATGGTATCTCCCTTCTCATTATATATGCACAGGGAATTTGCATTGCATGACACAAATCCTTTCACTCACAGAATTTATCACAAACAAAAAGATAAAGAAATGAAATTCTCAGCATGCCTTATCGTTTTCTGTGTGTTTGTCTCTCAATGCTCAGGTGGGTCGGTCTCTGAATATTGCATGGAGGCCTCTAAATTTGACCCAGGTTTGAGCTTTGATTTCTGTGTTGCATTCCTTTCGAATTGGCAGCCACCAAGCAGCAACCTGGAAGATTACTGGGTGAATTCAATTGAGTTATTAAAATCGAACGGAACCAACATGGTTTCTTTAATTTCGAAGCTCTTGGAGGACAAAAGCATTGATGAACAGGTGAAGGATGGCCTAAATGGTTGCTTTGTTTCTTACAAGGATACCATTGTGGAATTAGATGCTGCTGTGGTTGCTTTCAAGGCCAAGGATTTTGACACTGCTGGCACCAAGCTCAGCGAATCCTTAGATACCCCAGTGGGTTGTCAACTGTTATTCGCCAATCCCACAGGGAACAACTCTCCTTTAACAACGGAGAATAACGCCTACTTCAAACCCAACGTAATACCTCTCGTTGTTCTCCAAATCTTAAAGCATCCCTCGTCAAAATAGTTTTCAACATCTCTTTAGGAGCTAAAAGTCTTCTATTCGATTCATACTTCAACATATGTAACTAACTACTAATAAACTTCATTTAGAATGGTCATATATCACCATAAACGGTAGAGAACGTATATTTTACAAATACAATAAAATAATATTTTAATTATATTTAATTTATTAAATATTATTGTATTATTATAATGTCATATTAAATATATGTTTTTACTGTGTGTGATGTAGAAATCTTTTCCCTTCATTTATTATTTCTATCTGTTGGTTTTTGCTGATGCGAGCATCTTTTTGGATTTTGTCTTTTACTTTTTTATCTGTCATTTCATATTTGACATTTTCTTTCTTTATTTACTTTTAAATTACATAGTCTAAAATTAGTTAGTGTTCTCGTTCAAGATTGAAAGTTTATCTTAATAGTCAAAATAATAAATTATTTATTTAAATGTTAATCTTAATTATTGAAGTAAAATTCAATTCTAATTAGAGAACAGTACCAATAACATTTATAAATCTATAAGTTTTATCCTTTTAACATTATTATCAGTTATTATATAAATTATCCATTATAATATATTATTCTAATTAAAATTCAGTCTCCAGGTTTATTACTCAAGAAATATGTTTTGGAATTTAAACAGTTAAATTGGTTTTGTTTGCCACTTATCCTATATATTTTCTCACAAACGCACTCTATCTATTAGAGTTTTGATTAAAAAGATCACTTATACCTTTGTGCTTCTCTTTCATTCAACGTTCAAAGAGTGCAAATATCTTATTTATAAACTTTTGTGTTGCATTCCTTGAAGATTCAAATAAATCAATTTTAAAGATAAAAAAAAATTGATAATTAATTGTTAATTAAATATTATTTATCAATAATAAAAATTAATTTAAATATCAATAATTTTTTTAATTTTTAAAATAATATTTAATTTAATCATCAATATAATAATTATTTAATTTTATTTACAAATTGATTTTTATTTAATAATTTCTTAATAATACTATTCGAAGATCCAAATCCTATAAATCTAGATGGTCTCATGGACATTACAATTAAGTTAAGCAAATCCAAACGCAATCAACATAGTTTCCATCATAATCACCTACTAATTAATGATTAATATACTTTACATTTTTTATTTAATTTTTTTTTAAATAAATAATTTAATTTATGCCTTTCCTGTCACATTAATTCTCAATTTTGATGTAAATTTCAGGTTTCTTGACTTTCGCATGCTACGGAAATTTGAGTATCTTCTTTAAAAATTACAAAATGAGTCATTATATTTTCACAACTCCTTTTTAATTTTACACTCACTTTAAAACAAATTATTTTATTAAAGAAAAGGGTTGTAAGATGAAAGTAACTTATGAGTAATGGTATCAAAATAACTTTTTCAATTATTATAAATAATGGAAACAATTTCCTGTTTCCCGCCATTGCAATAGTAATACAAATAATCTCTAACTTATTAAATAGGTTAAGAAAGTTAAATTATTTTTAAATTTATTTCTAAACTAAAGAGGTCTCTGAATTATGTTAATTTTTTAAAAATAGATTCACATATTAAATTGTTTTTTATTTGATTTCTAAACCAAAAATACAGGTCTTTGAAATTGGTTTATGTCGGATAGAAAGTAATTTATAGTTTTACAAATCCAAGCGACTAACGAAAAAAAATTACTCCATTGAAAATTATTAAAAGGTTATTTTGGTATTAACAAAATAATATCTACAATTTAAAAGTTTAAAATAATTTTAAAAAAAGTATAATTTGCCCTTCACTTTATTTTAACTTTTAATGTGCGACTTAAAAATATTATCCTTATGAATCAAAACCATAAAGTGTGGTTATATTTAGGAACTCATAAAAAAGCTTAATTAAGGACTTAAACGACACTTACTTGCACTTTTAGAAATTCTTTTTAATTCTTTATTTCTTTCAAAATGAATGTGATAACAATACATTTCATAAAAGGAAAATAATATTGCAATCATTAAAAAATTATTAATTAATTCATTAAAATAGTAATTTAAATACAAATTATATAGATTTTTTTTATAAGAATAAAACTAACATATTATTATATGTGCACTAATATTAAAATTGTCTTTAAAAAATATTTTAAATGTAAACTCTTGTTGAGAGTGACCTTGTGATATTTTTATAATTAAAAAAGAATTTTTAAATGATAATTGTTTTGAAATTTATATTTATGATGACGATTCAACACTCATTTTCTTTAATTCTATCATAAGTTTTTGTGTTTTCTCTTCTCTTTCTTCTCCTGTGTTGTCCTTAACAATGCTTAATGTTAATAACAACATGTTAAGTAGAAGCACTAACTTGATTGAAAGGTTGATACCGTTAGATGTAGATAGATTCGTCCAAATTCACAAAATGTTTAAGAAATGAGAATTTTTTTAATTATTAAATCACTTGTTACACTACAGTGTTTTTAAAAACTAAATTTTTGTTCTAAAATGATAAAATTAGAAACTAACTTAATAAGAAACTAATTTAGAAACTAATAGTCTTAAGTGGCTAAAATCATGGTCGCTAATTTTAAATACCAATTTAGATTTTAATTTAGAAATCAATTTAGTGACCAAATATATAGAAACTAATCTAGTGACCAGATATGTAAAAACTAATTTAGTGACCAATTATATAAAACCAAATTAACAACCAATTTTATTTAAACCAATTTAGTGACCAAAATATATAGAAATTCATTTAGTGACCAAATATATAAATACTAAAAAATGGTCATTATATTGGTCTCTAAATAATATAATTTATTATAAAATATTATTTTATTATTATTTATTTATTCTTCAGTAATTGATTCAATTAGGTGATTATTAAACACAAATACTTGAAGAACAAAGAAAATCATCTTAACCTTGAGGCGAAAATATATGGTCATCGAACATGATCTTATTGAGTAAAAAACTCGAATATAGAAAAATTAAATACCACTCAAAAATATGATAAAATAAACTCCTTCTGACTGACATAATTATCACTTACACTTATCGCATCCAAAAAATCAACATTAATAATTATAAACACACAATCAAGCAATTCATGAAATATTTCATCTAAGTATAGTCAACTATAGAAGGAGAACTGTTGCCACATAAAAACCAACACAATTAGCTAAAATATTATGATGAAACTAATAAATGCAGTAACATTCAAAGTGGTTGCAATCATATCAAAAACACACTCCCATCCAAAATTATATACACAATCATATTTTTCACCCAATAGGTACATGAAAGGCCAAGATCCAATATCTTCGATTCCTTAGTATTCTTTAAGATTTTCACAGCCTACTGTAGACTCCAGGAATAACCCACATCCAGAATACCCCACCCTGGATGGAAACACTAATAAAAACAAAAGTTACATTCTTTCCATAAAGAAAAACTTGATTTAGCTTCCAAATTTTTGCGTGGGCCATTTGCGGAAACTATTTTCGTCGGCCAAAATGAGTAAAAGCCCACGCAAGATTTACATTGGACGCAAAACGGACGCATATATTGATTTAATTTTATTTTTTTAAAAAAAAAATTTGCGTCGGCCGCGGCCCACGCATAGGCGTCGGTTTTGCGTCGGCCGCGGCCCACGCATATGCGTCCGTTTTGCATTGCCCACAGAACCCACACATATGCGTTCGCTATAGCCCACGCATGTTTAGAATTTTAAAATTTAAATATTTTTAATGTATAATAAATATTTTAATTTTGAATTCTTTATTATATTTATTTTAGAATTATTTCATAATAAATTATTTAATTTATCAATTTTGAATATAAATTAATTAAATTAGATTTATTAAATTAAATAAGCGTTTGATTTAAAATTAATTGAGTAAAATAAAATATATATTTAAATTATTTAAATGTTATATAAAATATTTGTTTATTTTAAATATTATTTATTTTAAATTTATTTTATTTATATATTGTCATAACTATTTTATTTTTGAAATTATGATATAAATTAGTTAAATTAAATTTATTAAATATTAATACTAATAATATTAATAATATGTATAATAATATTTATAATAATATTAATTATAATATTAATAATAATGTTAATTATAATATTAATTATAATGTTAATTATAATATTAATTATAATGTTAATAATAATATTAATAATAATGTTAATAATAATATTAATAATAATGTTAATAATAATTTAATAATAATTTAATAAGTATAATTTATTTTATTATTATTAATAATAATTATATTAATATGTATAAATTATATTAATAATAAATATAATAAAAATGATAATATGACTAAAGAATTTCTCTGGTCTAGTGGTTAATGCTACCCTGGGTCACTGGAAGGACTCAAGCTCAAATCCTGGTTTTTGCAGTTTCCTTGGAATATTAATTTAATTTAGGGATAGGCCGCCGCATGTGCGTCCGCTTTTTGCGTGGGCTTGACCCACGCAAAATGCGTCCAATTTGCTGGCTCACGTTAATTTCGATTTGCTTCCAGGGTTTTTTCGTGGGATGCTTAGCGGACGCATAAGCGTCCGTTTCTGGCCCACGCAAATCCATCATTTTCTTGTAGTGATAGTACTAGGCAAGATACTGATGCGTTTCATTAAAACTGGACACACAAAAATATATGCCCACAAGTGAGTAACACCTTGTATGTGCACAGATTGATACTAGGGGTAACACCAAATTATGATCCCTGATCAAGAAAAATAACAGATTCTTAAATCCAAAGGGCAAGCAGTTTTAAAACATCTCTAACTATATCTTTCCACCTTTTCTTCTCAGATTTGGACTGCATAAAACTTATATAGTCGGTTTTTTTACCATTATGGGGTTATTTTTTTGCTTTTTACCAAAATGGGGTCCGTTTAAAAAAAATTACTAATTTAGGCAAGTCGTGCCAATTTGGCACGACTTCATATGCACAAATCGTCTCAATTAAACACGACTCTGCCATGTCATCCTGAAGTCGTGCCAACTTGGCACGACTTCTGCCACGTCATAATTTTTTTTTTAATTTTATTGTTTATATTGGGTAGTAAGTTATGTAATGTTAAAAATTAATTTGATACATAATTTTCTAAGAGTGTTAGTTTTAAGGAACAAAAAATTGGATAATCGTGTATGGATCATGTTTGACGATAATGTAATACAATAACTTGATTATTTTATTAATTAAAAAATGAAGAAAATTGTTATTGAATTTGGAAATAAATAGATAAATGAAAATTTATTGTATTTGGAAAATAAATAGAGAGTTATTGTTGTGAATTAGCAAAATAAATAGCTTGAGAAGTAATGACTATAAGTGGCGACATGGGTCAAGTCAGCTAATAATCATTACTTCTCAAGCTATTTATTTTGCTAATTCGCAACAATAATTCTCTATTTATTTTCCTAATACAATAAATTTTCATTTATCTATTTATTTCCAAATTCAATAACAATTTTCATCATTTTTTAATTAATCAAATAAACAAGTTATTGTATTACATTACCGTCAAACATGATCCATACACGATTATCCAATTTTTTGTTCCTTAAAACTAACACTCTTAGAAAATTATGTATCAAATTAATTTTTAACATTACATAACTTACTACCCAATATATAAACAATAAAATAAAAATAAAAATATGACGTGGCAGAAGTCATGCCAAGTTGGCACAACTTCAGTATGACAGGGCAGAAGTCGTGCCAACTTGGCACGACTTCAGTATGACATGACAGAGTCGTGTCAATTTGGGACAATTTATGCATATGAAGTCGTGCCAAATTGGCACGACTTGCCTAAATTTGTAATTTTTTTTAAACGGACCCCATTTTGGTAAAAAAAAAAAAAAATAACCCCATCATGGTCAAAAACCCTATATAGTCACACTCTGAAAGGTATTATTATCTGAGTTAGTAGGTCGGCCAACCAAAAACTTGTCACCTTTTCCTCTGATAATTCTGCATGCACCAACAATACATCTCGAGAAAACCTCCCATGTTGGAAGTGGTTGAGGTCTTGCATTTAGACTCCTTTCAAACAGAAAAATAACAAAATTTTAGAGTGAAAGACAACAAAGACGTCTAAGTTGCAGAACTCTACCCATTCAATTGGATAACAACAAAAGTCCATTGTAATTAGTAATAGCAGCGAAGAAACAAAAGATCTGCTATTTTTTTAACTCTTCAGGGACTAACGGACACAATTTCTACCATAGATAATCTATGAATAAAAAGGAAGTGAAAAGTACATATATAAGGGTTATGCAGAATTCTTTTAATCATAACAATAAAACCAACATCACAGAAGAAATAGCTGGATAGATCAATGCATCCCCAAATTACTTAAAAAATGTCTGGAAATATAATGTGCAATTGTAGTATAACGTATAATTGGACATATATTCAAACCATAAAAACATTTAAGATCTAATCCAATTATGGAAAATTTTCCTTTTCCAGTGTCATTTAAGTTTGTGGAAAGCAGAAAGACATCCTATATGAAACATTGATGGTAGTGCCCTATGAAAATGAAAGTACAACTGAAAATTTTCAAAAAAAAATTGCACAAAAGGGGACTTATTAAAACACAAGAAATTGACTGACTAGCTGATACAAGGGTATTCACTCTCAAAGAATAAATTATGTTTCAAATGGAATTTAATATATGTACTGAAATTTCTTTTCCCTACACATGAAGTCGTCCATGTAACTATGCATTTAAATTACAAATTGTAGTAGGTTATTAACAACTTTTTCAAATCATACAACAACAAACATCAATTTCACAACATAATGCATTCCACGAAACTGAACCTACACATTCAAGGAGTACAATCTCACACAACAATTTCAATTTTTTAAAACATACAAACAGTTCAGAAATCAAATTTAGTCATCAAGCCGCAGGAATTTGAGGTTATCCCGGTGTCAGAAAATTTGGACAGTAGGGATATATACTGTATTTGAAATTTCGCATATCTTCCATTCCTCCAAAGTTTGTGTCTCGTATGTGCCTTGTACTAAATTTCATTTTTTTTTATGGTTGCCACATGCTTGGTTTGAAGGTTTAGCTATGTTAAAAAATTTGGCATGTCTTGTTCTGATTCTAGTCCTACAATCTTTTATATACATAACATCTCTATCTAGTAATTTATGTTGGTGATATTATCATAACAAGACATGATCAGAATTGTTCTGAAAAGTTGAAGAAACATTTGTTCCGTCAACTTTAGACCAAGAGCTTACTTCAATACTTTTGGAAATTGAATTGTTCCAATATTGAAGTGTTGTTTCTCAAAGGAAGAGGGTATTGAAGATCCTTGGAGAAACTTGCATGTCAGACTACAAACAACATTGTTAATATTCTAAAAGCTCAAAAGCCAATATCATACAGCATATAGCATCGCAGGGAAATACCAAAAGCCACACAGTGGTTAAGAGGGCTAAAAAGATTGGAATAGAAACATCATATGTATTGTTTATAGAATCAAAAAGTGTGTGCAAGATTACAAGGCCAATTTCATAAAAATATATCTTATTAATGTGTTCAAGATGCATAAATTTAAGTGATGGAGAATTTTGTGAATAAATTAACGGATTGATTTTGATTTTATACCACACAGGGAACACTCTATTCCAAAAACCTAACACTATTATCTTATAAAGAATCTATACATAGATTAAAAGAATTATCAGTTGAGATAGTTAGTTAAGTATTTACGCAATTACTGGATGAGAAGATTAAAAAGAATTGCCAAGTCTTGGATTTCTGAAATGGTAATAATTAAAAAAATGTGTAGGAGAACTATTCAAAGAGTCTACGGGATTGAAGATCAAATGTTTAAACTCCACATTGGAATATAATTGTTAAATTTGAGATAAGGAAAAACATCCTACTCTGATGCAACGAAACAAAGTTTAGCCAGGTTCCTAAAATCTATAAAGAATATGTTCATTGTAATGAAAAAACATTGAAAATAAAAGATTCAAAATCAAATCTGATATCTCCTTAAAATTAAAAAATACAGAGAGAATAGAGCATGAATTGAAACTTACAATAGAGCGAGAATAGAGCCTCCTTTAAAGCAGAGAAGCGTCGTTTTCGCTGAGCGTGTTACCGTCGCAAGGTGTGCTGCTGTTACATGCTGTCGTTGTGCGTTGCCGTCGTAGGGTGCAATGCGTTGCCGTCGCGGGCGGGTACGTTGCGTAGGTACCGTTCCAATTGCAGAGTGCGTTACCGTGAGAGTGAAAGATGAACAGAAAATGTAGAAAATATTAAAGAGAAAGAAAAAGATTGAAATTCAAACCCTACAGCCCCTGCAGCCTATTTTCTCAAATATAAAAAAAATTAATTTAATAATTAATTTTATAAAACTTATATTAATTATTAATTTAATTTTATATTTAAATAAAATTAAAAGATTATTTTATTTTAATATAATTTTTATAAATGTAATTTTTAAACTGATATTAATTATTTTAATATTATACTAAAATTAATAAATTAGTAATTTTATTCATATCAATTTAAAATATTTTATAAATTAATAATTAATAATTAATTTTATAAATTAATAATTAATTTTATAAATTAATAATTAATTTTATAAATTAATAATTAATTTTATAAATTAATAATTAATTTTATAAATTAATAATTAATAATTAATTTTATAAAATTTAATTAGTCCAAAATTAGTATCTAATTTTAAATAATAGTGACTAAAAATTTAAGTATCTAATTATATGATGATTAGAAACTAAAAAATTAGTTTCTAATTTTATTATTTTTAGACCAAAAATTAGTTTCTAAAATAGATTAAAAGTGACTAAAAAAATGGTTTCCCTTTACATTTTAACAAGAGACTAAAAAAATGGTTTATATAAAAAAAACTTTTTTTTTAACTACCAAAAATATAGTATCTAATTATATTATAATTTTTATTAATGGTAGATACCATTTTAGTAACCAATAATTTTTAGTTTATAAAATGGTATCTAAATTAGTTACTATAGAAACTAATTTTTTTTTCTAAATTTGTTACCATTTAATCATTTTCTTGTAGTGGTTATATTTATTTAAATTTGTATTTGTTGTTTATTGTGTGTCGTTTTATAAGTGTGATCGGCTTATTTAGCTCATACTTGGAGATTTCCTAGATATAAAAGAGAATTTGTGAGTAGTCAAGAATAATACAAAAGAGGTAAAAAGGTTATACTTAAGTGTGAGGAATATGTGGTTTATTTTTTTTTTATCAGCAATGAATAAATAAAATTAAAGGAGATACTTCAGGGGTATCCCAACCCATATACAGAAACCACAAAAGTACTTCATATCTCTCCTTTATGGTTGGAAAAAAACAACCTTAAAGTGAGAAAAACATACCCAAAAATATACCCAAGCAAGATCGCCTGCCGCCAATGCTTCTTGCCATGTATGCTTTGACCTAAGTAAACCCTGCTCTCGAGGAGGATCCACTCGGGAAATCCCCATCTCATTGCTCTTATTAAGGTTAACAGACATCTTTATCGAACCAGCACAAACCCGGCGATGTGTCTACCTCGGTGATTTTCAGTACCTGATCTTCCGTTCTTCGAATACGGCCATGATACACAACTTCACCGACCACCGACTACTCGCTCACGGTGATCATGTTTACCTTTGCCTTCGGCGACCACCGACTAGCGCATGGAGATCGCCATTTCATCGACCATGGAGGTCATGTTTACCTTTGCATAATTTCGACGACCACCAGCTACGCACGCATGGAGATCGCCGTTTCATCGACCGGCGATCATGTTAACCTTGTATAACTTCGGTGACCACCGACTACACACATATGGAGAACGCCGCTTCATCGACCCGCGATGACCTTTGCATAACTTCGACGACCACCGACTCCACACGCATGGAGATCGCCGTGTCATCGACCGGCGATCATGTTAACCTTGTATAACGACCGGCGACCACCGATTACACACGTATGGAGAACGCCGCTTCGTCGACCGGCGATCATGTTGACCTTTGCATAACTTCGATCAACCACAGACGTCCCCTACAATCCTTACTCCATACCAGTCCATACATGCACCATGTTACGTAACAGTCATATACCCCGTTTATAATAGAGCTCCCCAGGCCAAGGCAACAATCTCTTCGAGCATGCCCTAGCCATTCCGCCGAGCAAACAGAACCATAGCCTCCATCCATCCCAGTCGCGCCTTGGCTTGCACCTATTGAACACAACACCTACAAACCAACGATCTTACCACAAATGCTAGCATGCCTACAGATCTTCCAATCTTCCACGGACCCTTCTGCCTTTCCTGGACCGGACTTTACTTTGGAGGTCCATTACTTATAGCTCTTGATACATAAGATTGGGTTTAAAACCCAATCCACAAAAGAGTAATTGAACCTGCATACCTTATGCTTCATCCACAGCCATGATTTCAGTTGAGCTTGCTGTAACATCTCTTCAGCATCTACAACTCCTTGCTTGAACGCGACCAAGTTCCTATGTTCCTATACACTACGTACTATAGCAGTCCAGATACCTTTCCAAATCAAGTCTTGTTTGTTATTGGCCTGAATCAAAGTGAAATTTTCAAAGTGATTACTCAGAACATTGTGTTGAACAGAAAGGATGCCCAGCCATCTATGACATAAGTCCCAAACACGCACTACCACTTCACACTCCAAAAATAAGTGATGGCTGGTTTCAATTTTAGAATGGCAAAACTCGCATAAAGTGGATTCCATCGTCACCCCCCTCCTACTCAGGCATTCTCTAGTTGGTAGTCTATCCAGTAAGGACCTCCACGCAGTGGTCAGAACAGAGGGAAAAGCCTTGGCCTTCCAAAGGAGGTCTAAAACAGTATTGCAGGTGCCATCTCCTCTTATGCTCGCATAAGCTGATTTCACTGAGAAACACCCCTTATCATTGATCCCCCATACCCGAGTGTCTTGCTCCTGCCGTGTAATAACAACCCTAGAAATATATGAGACTAGGTCTGTTTCCATCACCGACTGCCACTCGAACCTGGCCCGCCTCCATCTTAAGTTCCATCGCCAGACGTCCCCTTCCCACATGACTACCTCTTCCACTATTTGACTCTGATTACATGATATGGTGTACAATCTGGGGAACGCGGATAAGGAATATGTGGTTTATGATTACCTAACAATTTTTTTATATATATTAATAATGTCGAATATTTTTAATAGAAAGAACGAGACACGAATTTGGATAATATATATGAAAATAAAACATTTAAAGATTTATCAAAATGTTATTATGCAATGTTATGCATAACAATGTTGATTTGGAGGCTTGGATTTTCGATAGAATGACAAGAACCAAGATTGATAAGACGAGAAAAGATTAATGTCCATCACATAATTTATGGTTCATTGCATATAAGAGAATTAAACCTTGCATCATAACATTAAAAAAGATTGGTATTTAATATACTTTAATTTTATTTTTATTCCATTTATTTTATATCTTAAACAAAAAGACAAATATCACTTAGATCCTTTCCAGAAGATCCATAAAACTACTAAAATTTATGCATGTGTGAATCTTCTAAGGCTCACAAAAGTGTTGTAAATTATATTTTTTTTTATCATTTTATGCTTTTAATTCATTACTTGATATTCACATTTATGTCCCATTTGCCTTAAAACTCTAATTTATTGTTTACGATGGCTTCAGAAATCTTATTATTAATAGGGACTCGTCATCATACACATTAAAGGATGATATGCCAAGTTGTCTATTTGAAGATGACACATTCTATTGTCGAAATTGTTAACATATTTAGTTTTTCTGTTTTAAGTTACTGGGCTTTGTTTGTTTGGCCCAACTTTCCTTTTCTGTCTCAGCTAAGTATTAGTATTTTTCTTATATATACACCATGTATTTTACTCTCTAATACACAAGTAAATAAGAATTTCTTTTGTATTTTCTTTTCTCTGCTTTTCTCTCTTTTATGTTTAAGTCATTGTCTCTTTTTCATTTGCAATTAGGGTTCATCAGAACCTCCCTTTCTCCATTGTAATTACGTGCGCTCCATTTGATGCACCACATCAGACAAAGAATATTCATCCTCATTGACTGTAATATGGTATCAGAGCTCTTCGAATGAAGAGCTCTGTTGCGCTTCTCTGCGGATGAAATCCCTAATACTGAGCATTCTTCAACAGGTAAGTTTCTCTCTTCACTATCTGCTATAAAAGAATCTTGGATTATTGATTTTGGTGCCACGGATGTTTGCCACAATTTGAACGTTTTTACTACTTATACTAAAATTAAACCTGTCTTAATTAGTCTTCTAAATGACCAAACTGTTTATGCCACATATTTTGGTTTAGTACGTTTTTCTGATAATTTTTATTTGTCTGATTTGTTATATGTGCCTCATTTTCAATTAAACTTAATATTGGTTTCTAAACTCACACATCAACTTAAATGCACTTTAACTTTCACTTCAACCCATTACATTATACAGAACAATCTCACCTAATAGAGGATTGGTATAGTTAAAGCCATTGTTGGCTTGTACCTTGTCACTACCTTGCCTGTTTCTAGCCGTTCTAAACCGCATTGTTTTGCTCCTTTTATTAATTGTAATATCACGGACAAAACACTGTGGCATTATAGACTAGGACACCCTTCACTTGAAAGATTACATGTCTTAAGCAAATAATACTCTTTTATTATTGTTGATACTCATCATGTATGTGACACTTGTAGTCGTGCAAAACATAGAAAACTTTCTTTCACTTTAAGTAATATTGTTACCTCTGCTATTTTTTTTATCTTTTACACTTTGATATTTGGGGACCATGTTCCATAATTTCTATGCAAGGTTTTCGTTATTTCTTGACTATTGTTGATGATTACTCGCGTTATATTTGGGTTATTCTGCTGCATAACAAATCCGAAGTGCGTCAGCACATCATTAACTTCACTGTTTTCGTTCAAAATCATTTCAAAACTAATATCAAAACGATTCGTACTGACAATGATGTTGAGTTTGTTATGTCAAATTTTTATGCTTCAAAGGAAATTATACATAAAAAATCTTGTGTTGAAACACCACAACAAAATGGCATTGTAGAACGTAAACATTAACACATACTAAATGTAACCTGGGCTTTACTTTTTCAAGCAAATCTTCCTCCTATTTTTTGGGAATTTGTTGTAAATCATGTTGTTTTCTTAATAAATGCTATTCCTACTCCATTACTTAATAACATCACTCCTCATGAAAAGTTGTTTGGAAAACCGTATGACATTTCCTTTTTAAAAGTGTTTGGTTGTCTCTGTTATGCTAGTACCATTACTGCACATAGGAAAAACTTAGATGATAGATCTATCAAAGGTATTTTTCTTGGCTTCCCGCAAAATACAAAAGGTTATATTATCTTAAATTTAAAGTTTCATAGCATAGAGATATCAAGACATGTAATCTTTCATGAAAACCACTTTCCATATAAATTGGAGAGTGACTTGCCTAGGGACCTTAACACTTTATTTCTCCCTATTTCTAACACATATAATTCTGATTTTGATTTTTTTTTCTGATACTACACCTCCTGCTGAGCCATGTGCCTCTACTCCTGCACCCAATATTGTCCCTCCACCAGCCTGAGCCATGATTTTGCACAAGGAAACAAACAATTAGTGAAAATTTTAATTTAAAACTTCACTCATGTGTATCACTCAAGAAAGATTCACACTCCAAAAGGTCTACACTTGGTAGCAATACTTCAAGTGAAAGATGACAAAGCTCTTACACTTGCTCACCAAAGATCCCCACAACAAAACTTAAGAAAGATTTGAAAGACAAGCAAGAAAAGCTTAAAAGAAAGAAAGCTAAACCAAATTGGAATTAAGATAATGACAACTTTAAGAAGACAAACAAGAAAAGCAAGAATGAAGACTCAAAGAAACTTACTTAAACTTTTAACTATGAAGTTTGAATTTTCTTAGAAATTGTAAAATCAAGAAGGAAAAATTCCACAAATATGAAAACAATTTGTCACGTAAAAGGAATCCTCTTTTAATAATTTTGAATTTGAAAAGTGAATTGCACTAACTTTTTTTTTTGTCTTTGCTTTTGTTTTATGGATTCAAAATTTCTATTATATTGGCATGCATATTTTAATTCACTTTCAATTTTCACAAATAGATTGGGATTCAATTTATATGATCACTTGAATTCTTTGTTTGGAACTAAATTAACTTCTACTCAAACAAATTTCTAACTCCTTTTAGTTCTTCACAATTAAAAGCAAAATAAGTGGAAAGGATTTAAAGACTCCTAGAACACTAAGAACATAAGACTCAAGCAAATAAGGTAAGGAAAAAAAATTGACACAAAAAAATTCAAAAGCAGAATTTCAGGTGCTTAATGAATAAAAAGCGGAATTGTAAATGACAGGAATTTAAGGCGGAAAAGAAAGGTGCTGAATTGTAAAGCGGAAATTAATTGCGTGAAGGTAAAAACAAGAATTGAAATATGCTGAAAAATTAAAGGCAGAAATCAACTCAAAAAAGATAAGCACAATTAGAACCATGCTCTGATTACCACATGATGTGAGTTTATTTTAGATTGCACATTTTAAAGGTTTCGCTTTTGTTTAGATTTTGGAGTTTAGCAATTTAAAGGTGAGAACCCTAAGAAGATCCCCACTGGACACGAACTTAATCAAGTGGTTAAGTAAGTGTGAAGGTCCACTTCACAAGGGCAAAGAGAAAAATACAATACTATGGTGCCTATGATGTAAAGGTGCGGAATTGAAGAGAACATAAAAGAGGAAACGAAACAAGACTAAAATGATAAAGAATGACCTAATGGAAGGAACATGAAATGGAAATGGATAATGGCGCAAATAAAGAAGGAAAAGATGAAGGGATGAAAATAATTTATGGATTAGAAAGAGAATTCACTCCACTTGGAGCAGAGGGACTCTAAGATGAGTGATGCAAGAGCCGCCACTTGAGATGTCATTCACTCAAGATAAGACCCAGAGTCGCCACTTTGGATACTGCCCACCCAAGATAAGACCCAGATAAAACGGAGTACTCAAACTCTCAATTTACCCAAGCAGAGTTTCTTTACTTAAAATTTCAATGTTGAAAATACATGCGACAAGACATCCTATTGATAGGAAGGGGTGCCTTGGTGGGCAAGATGGGTGAAGGGTAGAAATGACAAGGGAGAGGGGTTGCCTAGGGTGTTGACCATGGTTAAAACCACAGTTTTGGTTTAGGGTTTAGGGTTTATAATAATATTAATAATAATAATAATAATAATAATATTAATAATATTAATATTAATAATAATATTAATAATATTAATAATAATATTAATATTATTAATAATAATATTAATAATATTAAAAATATTAATAATATTAATAATATTAAAAATATTAATAATATTAATAATATTAATAATATTAATAATATTAAAAATATTAATAATATTAATAACAATATTAATAATATTAATAATATTAATAATAATAATAATAATAATAATAATAATATTAGTAATAATATTAATAATATGAATAATATTAATAAATGTTAATAATATGAATATAATTTATTTTTTTATTATTATTAATAATAATTATATTAATAAGTATAAATTATATTAATAATAATAAATATAATAAAAATGATAATATGACCAAAGAACTTATCTGGTCTAGTGGTTAATGTTTCTTCCTTCAGTGGTAGGACATGCTTATTTATTACCTAGGACATGCTTATTTATAGGTAATGTGATTGGTCTAGTCCCGGGTACAATTATAAAAATAATTATATAGGATATAATAATTTAGAAAACGATATATTTGAACTTTTAGTTTGAAAAAATCATAGAAAAAAAGGAAAGGAATTTTAAAAACTAAGTAGAAATTTGTAACAATATTAAAATTATTGATTTGTAACAACAAATATTTGTAAATGTAATATTGAAAACTGACTAGAATATTTTTTAGTATAGGATTTGTTTTAACATTTTTACATTTACTTAATATGTATTTTATTTGTAAATAAATAGCTATTAATATTATGTTTTTTAATTCAATACAAAACTAAACAATCACTTATATTTTTTTAACAAATTAAATTTTCACATTTTTTTTTATTTTCTAATTAATTAGTTCTTAAAATAATTACTTCTCTAAATAATTATTATTAAACGTATATTATTTTTAAATAATTATTTCTTAATATAATTAGTTTACTAAATTTATATTTTTTAATATATTTATTTTTCTAAAATATTATTCCTCAATACAATTACCTTTCTAAATTTTTATTTTTTAAATACATATTTTTATACAATTTTATTTATAATATTTATTTTTTAAGATAATATTTTTCGATTTAAAGTTTTAAAATTGTTTTTTCTTTATTTTTAAATGAATAAATAAAACTATAAAATCAAGTTAAGAATGGAACCGAGTTATGAATTGTTAGAGTAAATTGTGCTATTTATATAATTATTTATTAATCTGGGTAAATATTTTTCACAATATCCTATCTTATGAAATAAAGAATCCAAATATGATATTTTTGTGAAATTTTCTCATTTTGTACTTTTAAATACACTTTTACCAAATAATTACCATAATACATGGATGACAACATAATTTGTTTATTCTATGGATTTTTTATACAATTTAAGAAACTTAATATACTATTTATCCATGTTTTAAAAATGAAGGCAATAAGAAATTACAGAACTCATTAATAATTATACGTATCATATTAAATGACGGTCACCTCAAATTTCATGCGCTTAATCTATATATATATATATATATATATATATACACACACATACATTATTTTTAATTTATTTTTTATTTTTTTATCCCGAAAAAATTAGTTTATACTGTCATAAAAATGGTAAAAATGACATAGAGATTTGATAAAGGAATGAGAAAATAATCTAGAGAGGAGTCCAGCAGGAAGAAGTTTTGGGGTTCCAAATGGCAGGGAGCAAGAACTTGGTGCCCTTCTCGCCAACAACATTAAAGGCAGCACCAGTTTCAGGGTCCACGGGTATTTGGTCTGAAGCAAAAAGATCAGGGCATTTGCTTGTGGCTTCGTAAAAATGGTTTCCTCGTGCACTTGAGAAAAACCCATCACCGTAAGGGTTTGTCACTGCTCCGGCCAAACCTCCTGCCAACAACTTCACCATCACATCTGCTCCAATATCACCGCTTGGTGGGATCATCACTTCGCCGGTTTTTCCACTGCTCGCGACGAATGGCCACGCACATTCAGGGCACTCGTCCTCCGGGTTACCCACGGCAACAAAAGTTTGGTTATCTAGAAGACCGTGCTGGGCGCATGATCCTGCACACATGTCCTGTACGCTCACACCCTTGGAGGCCACGATGAGAGCGAGGGTGTTTGGAATTCCGCCAGTTGCCAAGGGGATAAGGGGCTTGATGAAATCTGAGATGAGTACTTTTCCGTACGAAAACTCTTCGTCGAAGACTTCATTTACCACCTTCACCCTGATCTTGGGTGAAGCAACGGTACCTGGTTTGGCGTATGCTTGATAACTCTCGACCATGTTCCACCACGTTGCGACCTGGGGTAGGTTATCGTCGCTGGGTTGGATGGTGTTGAGGGACCTGAAAAAGGACAAAATGGCTCTCCTTTGGACTCTTGGAATTGGGCCGTACCAGGCGATGCCAACTCTCAAGATTCCGGTGATTAACTGTCCGCCGTGGTGGGAGATGGCTTCTGCTTCTTCGGGGCCATCGGAAAGGGCGACAGGAAGAAGAAGAAGAATAGAGAAGGAGAGAGCCAAAGAGAGAAGAAGGTGCCTTGGGATAAAGGAGGCCATCTTCTTCTCACTTTATTTTATTTTCTTCTTTCACTTTATTTCATATTTGAGATGTATTTATTTGATATCTGAGATGCAGTTTTTGGTGTTTTGTGCCTCAAATTTCGCTTAGCTAAATTTCTATGGGTTCAACAAATTTTTCTCGACTCAAAGCTAATTTTAATTGGTTTAAGCTATTTTTACAATATTCGTTATTCTGCTTGTTTATTTTTTCCTTTTTTTTTATAGATCATGAAACTGAATTAAATATTTTTAAAAACATTATATTTTGTAAATTGAAAGTTGTTACATCTTTCACATAGCTATATTTGATTTAAGTTATTATGCAACATAAGTTTTTAAAATAATCTATTCAATTGATTTGGGAAATTTGTATCTCATGTGATTATTGTTGTTATTTTTTAATCGTTTTAAAAGTACAAACATTTATATGTTTATATGTGATTGAATTGTATGTTGATGAATGAGATGAAATATGAATTATGGGGATTGTGATCAAGACAGTATTTTCAAGAAAGAAAATACCGGGTTGAGATGGTTAGGAAAGTGGGATTTGTGAATACTATGTGGAAGGGACAATCTTAACTCTACTAGTGTATTGGAATAACATAGATTAATAGTATTAGGTGGTGACACTCGAAAAAGATTCATATGGATTTACCTATTATATGAGGTGATTTGATATTTAGATGAGTATGCACATGAATGATGTAAAACATGAAATATTTACAAACACTTGACTCTTTAGTATATCTGGAACAAATAAAGTGTGAAAATTCATATGATTGTGATTGGATGATTCAAATTTAAATTTTTATTGAAGGTTTAAAGTCACTGACTTACTCCACTTTCTTGTTAGTATTACTCTTTTTAAAAATTTGCGATGTTCGTGCGTTGCACGTGAGCAGAGGATGTTGCAGGTTTTAAGACATCAGAGTAAAGATGATGAAATTTTCTTTTTAGTTCTTTGATGTTTTCTTTGACGATGTAAATATTTAAAAATCCTTATACGAAGGAATAACATTTTATGATATAGTAATATGATGATATAAATTTTATTTATATATTAAACGTTATGACATAAAAAATTGATAAGGTAATTAAGGATGTTTTATCTTTAGGTAAACACTACAATATACCATCACAAATAAATGTTAATTTTATAATAATAAAAAGATTAAATATCTTAATCAAATACATAAATCATCTTTGGAAAAAAAAATAAAAATAAATAAATATATATATATATATATATATACTTTATTCAAGAAAATTTCAATTTATCGCATCATATAATGAGATTTTTTTTTCTTTGCGAGAATATATATATTCCCCATCACTAATTAACTTTTACATTTTTATTAGTACAAAAAAATTTAATAACGACTAAGAATAACGATATTTAATAGAAATTCGTCGTAACAAAGAGCGCGATGACATTTTTTTAATTTTTTTAATATTTGGTGAGAAATAACGACGATTATACGATTATAATTATAACCATCATTACACTTGGATTGAGTTTAAAATAACATTAGCGCAGAAATGCTAAAGAAGGGTGGTTATTTTACATTTACAAGTGAGCCGCATTTGATCAGCATACATTCGTAAATCAAAGAGATACAAATGCGGCTATATAGCCGCATTTGTAAATACTATTTATAAGTGCGGCTATTTCTGGTAGCCGCATTTGTATATGCTTCTGAATCATGTGACAGGGTTTAGGGGTATAACATTTACAAATGCGGCTATTACCATAGTCGCATTCATAAATCATGCGCTGGATTTACAAATGCGGCTTTGGTAAATAACCGCACTTGTAAATAGTGGTTTCTTTTAGTGCAATCTGTTTAGTGTTAAACCCATATAAATTAACTTATTCAATTATATATACTCAGCCAGACAAATAAATAAATTCAGATAAATTCAGAGAATCAAATATATATTGATCAAAATGTACATTACAAACAGTAATTAAATTACATATAATCCCTACACTATTGATCAACTATCCTAGAGTTATACAAATTTATGAAATATGTGGACCAAGAATGTCTCACATATGACGTGGCTTCCGAACTCATTGGTATTTCTTCTGTGAATAACTGCATTTCAAAATATAGTTGACATAAATTAGTTTTAAGATACATATATGTTCAAGAATTATAAAAATGATTTAACATATCATGTTACCTCTTTCCAACCAGTTTTAACACCTAGTCTTACAATGGTAATCATCCATTGCATAATGTAATAGCCACACTCATAGCTTCCTAGTTGTTTATTACACTATAATTCAATAAAAAGTAAAAGTTAGTATATTGATAAACAATGATAAGAGAAAGAAAAAAATTACAAACTTTATTCTTATCCAGTTCAAATTATTTGTCCTGGATCGACCTTTTAGGATGTTATATCCACGCCATGAATTGGTTAATACAAAAAACCTCGTTAGTAGATGGTTAATTAGTAACATATAAAGTTAAGTTTATAGTGTACTTATGTATTAATGATATTCTTAAAATTTGTGGGTATCTTCTTGCGTAGGGAACAAAACCACACAATAGTCTTATCAACCATTGATAAGACAAGTAACTGCCAATGATGCCTATATCATCCATGAAAAGTGTTAGTAAATATTTAAAACATGAAATAGTAATAATTGATGACATATAATTAAAGTTACTCATTAATATAAGGGCATAAATAAATTTGTTTTCCCTCTTTTTCCAGGGTGTTAGTGATGTATGCTTGGGTCTCATATGACCTTGGTCAAACGGGATTAGTATATGCAGGATCTAAGAATCCATACACATTTTTCTTCTCCTCAGTGAGACAGACTCCATGCAAAAACCTACAAGTTATTAGTTAAAGCATGATCAATAATAATTTAACATAAAGTAAATTGAAATATAGGTAAAGATACTTACATCATAAAAAATTGAATTATATTTATATTGAGCTCCTGATCCCCAGCTACAAATTCTAATAAATCTGTGTTGTACATCATCAATGGCAGTTCAGTGTTTATTTGAAAAAACGTATCATCCCACGGAACTTCAAAAGGTTGATGACCAATCTGACTAGCAACTAGACCTGAGGAAGCTATAGGATCGTGAACTGGAACCTCACGCTTCTTCTCCGGACTTGGTTTCCGAAGAGGTTACTACATGATAAAGAACATTTGTATTAAATTATATGTAATATATAAATATAAATATAAATTAATATAATGAAATGAAATTATTACATGAGGTTGTGGCATAAATCGAATGAGGTGTCTGAGCCAGGAAACGAATGTCTGAAATGCATCGACCACAGTGGTTATCTCATCTGAAGGTAGTGGAACACGAGCATCAGGTACTCGTACTTTTTCAACTGTTACCTTTGCCACATCAGGGGAGAGAGGAACGTTATGTAAGGTGGTTTCCTCTTCATAGACTTTTCCAAGGGCCACCACCCGAGGAAGCTTGTCGGCCGCTACCAGTAGCTCACATTCCCTCGTCTGCCCAATGATATCATCCCTTGATGTTGTAGGAGCCGCACAACTCCCCTTTGTGCTTTTGGGAGTGGGAATAACAAGGGGTTGAATCGGCTCAGCACAAAGTTGTTGCGATAGAAACACTTGTCGCATTTGATCATTCTTCTTTCTTATCTCTAGCCGCATCAGATCAGTCTCCTTTCTCATCTCCTCCATTAATTCTTCACGTATCTTAGTCTTCATTTCAGCTTTGCTCTCTTTGGAGGAGAAGGATGACTTTCATTGTGAAACTCCAAAATATAGTTTAATTTCAACCCCTTGTCCAGCTGCACGAACACGACCACAATGCTCAGGTCGTCCAATTGCTTCAACCAGGATATCGTGACTTCCTTCAGCAACAAAATTACCTTGGGATTCCAAGGAATCTTGCAAGAGACAAAAATCATATCAGTTTTTAATATAATTAAAGCTTTAAAATAAATGAAAATAACTAAAAATAACTTACAGTTTTTTCGATGATAACCCCGGATTGCTCAGAACTTGGTGCACCCGACTTTTTAATTCGGGCCCTCTTCCATTTTACATGGCGAAAAGGTGGAGATGGAGGAGAAGTGACCCCTGTTTCCACATTCTCAGACGACGTCCCTTGTCTAGATTGCTCATTTTCCACCATCAGTGATTGCTCAAATTTTCGATACCCTGAACGAAAGAGTATGTGAGGGGTAACATTCTTCGAAGCTATCTCTTGAGCTTTCTTTCAAAGATCCTGTCATAATTGAAATAAACAAAGTGAATTAAATAAGATAAACTTATTAATGTTATATAAATAAAAATAGTTAAGTTACTTCACTTATCATTCAAGCCTCATTTTCACGGCTTTCTTTAAAAAGACGCCATGTTTCTTCATCAATATGTTTCTACTTTAAACATGGATTTTCGTCTTTAAGGTCGCCAAAAACGTCTCTCAAAGTTAGTCTTGACTTAAAGGTACGAAATTTAAGTCCGATATTGGATATAATCTTTGATCGAAGCGGTTCCACATTAGGAATTTCAAAGTTTGCCTGGAAAATAACATCACCAAATTAAAATTAATCAATGAATATTAAAAAGCATTATATGGTAACAATAATAATGTAAAGCTTACTAGAACATCCTCCCAGATTATGTTCTGATCGACCTTTGACAGCTCATCCCATGAATTAATCAAAATGGAGAGCCTCTCACAAGAAACAACTCCAAGATAGCTCATAAACTCATCTGCTTTAGGACCAAAAGCCACCCCAGTGTTGACGTCAATGTCAACACGTGTCTTCTCACCAGCAGCACGTCTCAATGCGAGACGCTTCAATCTAGTAGGTCCTCTACTGCCTCGTCCAGATCGAGGTCTGATTAGGGTCTGATCGTCATCCATGTCGCTGTTAAAAAAATTAGGTGACAAACATTAGTTAATCTGCATCGAATTAAAATCATATAAAAATAATACATAAAATTCTAAATGCTTATTTACGGGTTGCATGTACATCATCAAGTACATCGTCATCTTTATAAATTATCATTGGTGTGAATGAACGGGGGTCACCATTTTCAATATCATCTATGACCTCCCCTTGTTTTTTCCCGTGTAAAACGACATACCAATGTTCTGACGTAGGATCTTTCACATAGAAAACTTGAGATGCTTGTTGAACCATTATAAATGGCTCATCTCGATACCTATCTTTCGAAAGTCCACTGGTGTGAATCCTGATTCATCAATTTTAACCCCACTTTTATTGTCAACCCATTTACACTTGAAAACTGGAACGAAAAACTTAGTGTAGTCAACCTCCCATATCTCTTCTATAAACCCATAGTATGCCATTGATCCAAGTACTAGATTTGTATCTTTCGAAGTCGAAAACTGCATTGACTCGACTTCAAGAGTAACACCAGAATTTTGAATTGTACTCTTTTCATCCATGGACTTTGTGTAAAATATACAATTATTCACTTCATACGTTGTACATGAGATGACATCAAACTTCAATCCAGCAGCCAACCAGGTCAAGGTCTCTGATGCCGTTGAATCCTTGAACACCTCGTCTTTAAACCAAGGCATGAAAGTTCTATTATGTTCCATCAAGACTCATTTCTCTGCTTGTCTTAGGTTATTTGCCTTCACAATGGCTATATGTGCTTTTATGTAAGGTATAACTTCATTTGTGTTATTCAATATGTACAAATGTGCTTGCAAGACTTCTGATCGAGATTTGCTTACAATATTCACACCACGTAAACATTTACTTGTAGAACGCCTGTGGTGCCATGAATTAGATGGAAGACCAATTGGATTTGCTTTTGACATGTACTCTAAACAAAATTCAATACTTTCTTCAGCTATGTACCTTTCAATCATTGAAGCCTCTCGACGATAATGATTTTTAACATAACCTTTCAAAATTTTCATATACCGCTCAACAGGATACATCCATCTTAAGTACACTGATCCACAGAATCTAACCTCTCTTACCAGATGCACCACTAGATGAACCATGATGTCAAAAAAATATTGAGGAAAAAACATCTCCAATTCACACAAGATAACAATAATTTCATTTTGAAGTTCATCTAGTTTTGATGGATCAATGACTTTACAACAGATGGAAGAGAAGAATGAGCACAAACGGGTTATGGTATGTCTAACATTTTTTGGTAAGATCCCACGAATACCTATCGGCAACAACTGTTGCATCAAGATATGACAATCATGAGACTTCAACCCAAATAACTTCAAATCTTGCATTGACACTAGGCTCTTCACATTTGAGGAATGTCCTTGTGGCACTTTCATACCCTTTAGACATTGACAAAAACTAATTGTTTTCATCTTTTGACATTGTGTAACAGGCTGGGGGCAAATATGTACGCTTACCCATTTCTATGGGTGCCAACTCGCCTCGTATGTTTATCTCAATCAAATCTAAACGAGCATTTAGATCATCCTTTGTCTTCCCGTTAATGTTAAGAAGTGTACCAATTAAGTTATCACACACATTCTTCTCAACATGCATTACATCTATACAATGTCTGACTTCTAACCTCGACCAGTACGGAAGATCAAAGAAGATTGATTTCTTCTTTCAAATGTTTGTCACAAATGACGTTTTTTTTTACTTACCGAAGGTGTGGTCTATGTTATTTACCTTTTCGTAAACCTCAACACCGGTTAATGGAGTTGGTGGACCACTAGCCTTTTGGTGTCCATTAAAGGCTTTTTTCAACCTCCGGTAAGGATGATGACTTCTAAGAAACCTCTGATGCCAAAGCTATATTGTCTTCCTTCCATGTTTCAATTGTTGAGAAGCAATGTCTTCTTCGCATATTGGACATGCTTTATGACCCTTAACACTATAACCTGATAAGTTACCATACGCCGGAAATTCATTGATGATGCAAAATAACATGGCATGAAGCTTGAAAGTTTCATTAGCAAATCTGTCAAATACTTCAACACCCTGGTCCCACATTAACTTCAAATCTTTCAATTAGGGGACTTAGATAAACATCAATATCATTCCCTGGCTGTTTCAGACCAGATATCATCATAGACAACATCATGTATTCGCTTCATGCACAATCCAGGAGGTAAGTTGTAAATAACTAGTAAAACAGGCCATGAACTGTGATTTGTACTCATATTACCAAACAGATTCATTTTGTCTGTAGCTAAACCAAGTCAGATATTTCTTGATTCTTTACCAAACTCTGGAAACTCATCATCAAATTTCTTCCACTGAATAGAATTAGTTGGATGTCGGTACATGTCATCACATTTCCTCTCATCTGCATGCCATCTAAGATTCTTAGCATCGTCTGGGTTTGCAAACAAACGCTTCATCCTCGGAATGATGGGAAGATACCACATAACCTTCATTGGGGGTCCATGCTTTTCTATCTCTTCAATAGTATCATCATCTTTTGATTTCAACTTATAACGTGATAACCCACACCTCTAACAACTTTTCAACAATTCAAAATCTTTCCGATATAATATACAATCATTAGGACATGCATGTATCTTTTTATACTCCATACCCATTAGACAAAGAATCTTTTTGGCCTTGTAATTACGATTAGGTAGAGTATTTCCCTCTGGAAGCATATCCTTCAACAACTGAAGCAATTCCGTGAAGCTTTTATCAGTCCATCCATTTATTGCCTTCAAATTCATCAATTCTAACACAACCGACAACCGTGTGAAGTTAGTTGATCCATGATACAATGGAGTCTCTGTATCGCTTGACATACTTCCATATCCATGCACTTTTTCAAAAGACTCAGCTCCTACATCATGAATCATGTCCTCCAATCGATCATCATCTACATCATCATGTACTGCTTCATCCATGGTGGACCCCACATATTCTTCAGTTACGAAAATACGTGGTAAATTTAATAATTCACCATGCCATGTCCAAGTTATATAAGATTGAAGAAACCCATCACATAAAGGTGCTTCCTCATTATATTAACATCCAGTATCCTTCCATTCAAACAGTTAACGCACGGACACCTGATCTTTGCTCCATCATGGCCACTATTAATTGCGTTAGGTTGTGCAAATTGTATAAATTCTTCTACTCCTCTTTCGTACTCATCGCTTATACGAACATAATTAAACCAATTTCGATCCATTATATTCTGCAATAGTCATTCAGAATCAGGGTTCTATCTCACGTGTTTGCCGAGGGTCGGACACCCCCGGACTCAATACCAGCACGTATTATTGTCGATGGTCGAACACCCTCATACTCAATACAACCACGATAATTCTATTCTAAACTAACAACTAACATAACATAAGTACAAATTATAATAAATATTGAATAATACAAATTTTAAAAAATACAAATTATAATACATAAAAAAAAACAAATTCATAACATTAAAAAAAAATCAAAAAATTTAAAAAACCACCAACCTTGTGTGAGAAGGCTTCGTTGGTGAAGAGTGCACAGGAGCACCAGCAATGGCGGCGGCAGCGGAAGCGGTGGCGGATAAGGAAGCAGCGACAGAGCAAAGAGAAAAACCCACAACAAGAACCCACGAAGGCAATGTAACAGTACTTCGAGCAATGCAAAACCATGTAAGAAACCAAACTAAAGAAAAACGAAAAAGATGTATACATACATTCGGTGCAGAACAAAGAGAGCTCGAAGAACTTACCAAATGAATGAAGCTGCAGAAGAACAAATGGACGCGAAGTGCAAACGCGAGTTGGAACAGAGCAGGAACAATGCAAAGGAAACACAGAGAGGAGAAAGAAACTATGAAAGAATGTGGCGCGCTCCAAAAGTTAGGGTAAAAAAGGTTTACAAGTGCGGCTATTAGGTAAAACCGCATTTGTAAATCAAGCGTATTGATTTACAAGTGCGACTATTGCTAAAACCGCACTTGTAAATCCAAACGCTTTGATTTACAAATGCGGTTTTACCAATAACCGCATTTGTAAATCAAAACGCTTGATTTACAAATGCGGCTTTACACATAGCCGCACTTGTAAATCAACATAATTTCATAATTCCCACCGCATTTTTTACGAATGTGTGTAAGCACAAAGCCACACTAAATAAAGAGCATTCTTTTTCTTCATTTTGCACTAGTGTAATGACGATGATTACTTTAATGAACCGTCGTTATAAAACTGAATATAAAATCAAAATGCCCCAACTCGCGCTCGCACTCACTCTTTTTCTCCATCACGCTCACTCTTATTCTCCATTGTTGTCCCTCTTCTTCTCCATTGGTGTTGCTTGCGAGGTCACCATTGCCACTGTCACCGAGCATCTCCATGCCTCGAGCTCTCCCCACCTTTCCCCACAAATCCTCTGAGCCCCCCCCCCCCCCCACGTCGCTAAGCCTTCGTCTTCTTCTCTCCTTTGCATCGTCCGACATCATCGGTGTTTTCCTGACGCCTAGCCACCAGTCGGAGTGTTGCAGTTGCACGTGTCTCTCCACCGTGCGGGCTTCTCCATCGCGCTCGTCCCGCCACAACCACTATGCCAGACTTCCTTGCACCCTCAACTCTATCGTTGTACGTGCCAAAAATAAAAGGTTAATTTTATAATAAATATTTGCTAAAAATTAAAGTTTAGTATGTTAGTTTATTTAATTAATTTTATAATAAATATTTGCGTGTATGTGTTGATTAGTAATGATTAGTATATGTATGTATTCAACACATTGATTCTGAGTCTAGGGTGTCTAACCTTCGACAATTTTGATTTAGGTTTTAATGAATAGATATTGCTTTTACATATTGAATGCACTAATTCTGAGTCCGGAGGTGTCCGAACTTCGGTAATTTTGATTTAGTTTTTAATTATTAGATATTTTTTTTACATATTGAACGCACAGATTATAAGTCCGAAGGTGTCGGACCTTCGACAATTTTGATTTAGCTTTTCATGATTAAATATTGTTTTTACACATTGAACGCACTGATTCTGAGTCCGAAGGTGTCCAACTTTCGACAATTTTGATTTAGTTTTATAATGAATTAGATAGTTGATGACTTTTTACGGCAAATGCACCGCGTTTGTCAAAAGTAATAATTATCCCTAAGGACAGATATCGATCCCACAAGGAACAATGAATTATCGAGTGCAATATTCGCTAAATATAACAACGGAACGATAAAAAGAGTTTTGAGTTGGTTATGTTGGCACTGATCAATAAGAAAACAAACAAAGAATTAGTTGCTTCAATTGGAAAAATAGGGATTAGGTTTCATCTCTCTCACTCTCATGTATTTTGATTAGCATGTTAATATTAAGTTCTTTGATTGAAATTGATGCCCATATAAAAATCATTTATATCGATTCCTCGCATATAAAATCCTTTCAAATGTCCCCTAACTATCGATCCCTTGCATAATTATAAGAACAACTTAGAACGAAGCTCAGACGTTAATAGCAATTAACATTTCAAGTCTATTCCTAGCACTCAAATATGTTAAGTATTGTTGTTTAGGTCCGAACCCTAAAAATACCTCTCGGTCAGATTTAAGATTCTCAATTTGTCACGGAAAATTAAAAGTAAAACAACAATACCAATAATCAATCAAGAACTGAATATTAATATATAAGATATCACCTCAGTAGATAAGAGTTTGAGCAGATTACTCCCTATCCCAAAGGGTAGAATTAGCCACGCATACTTCTAGCACCTTCCATTCTCCCAATTGGGTTACAATTCACTCTATGGTGTTTTCCTCTCAATCTGGCACACTAGGGTTGAGCCTCTAGCCCTCTATTTATCCTAGTTTTCTAGGTTTAGGTTGCTTCCTATGTCACGCTAATGGGCTAAATGATAAAACATAAAAAAAAGGCTCAAACTTTCTTTGCATCTTTTTCCATTCTAGGACCTTCCAGTTTTCTCTTTTTAGCTCAAATTATTCTCCTTTACTCCAAATCTTCAATCTTGCCTAGAAAGCTGCAATTAACACCAAATTTGGGAATAAAATGCTCTTATTCAAATAAAGCTCATAAATATGTAAAAAGGTATAAATTCATAAGTTAGGGATTATTTTATATGTAAATTAACAATAAATCCTCATAAGTGCCTATATTTTAATATGAAATATTACTGAAATTAGAATCTTGTTTGTCCTTAAGCAAAGTAAATGAATATATTTTGAATTTAAATATCAAACAGCTTAATTCACTAAACAACATATCAAATTAAAAACTTATGATGCTTCCAAATTCAAATATAGAAAAATATAGACAAAATCAACTTCCTGGATCAAATCAAAACAAATAAATGACAATTCATTAAGGAATATCTTCTCATATGCTCATGGGTAAGTGTTTCTCTCTATTTTCACTGAATCATAACAAATCACAGTTGTTTTTCATTTCATCTTCAAATAACAAACATATTAGAAACATGAATCTTGAGATCTTTTCCAGGGTTGTAATGAGGCTGGACTTCCAAAAAAATATTGGTTTTTCAGATAACAAAATTCACATCTTAAAGAAGAAGAACATACCTACAATCCAATTTATAGAGAACATTAATGTTATCTAATGACCGCTTTCTTTCAAGATCACACTTTTCCTCATTTTTCTTTCTACCCTTTTTATGATTTCCAACAATTTTTCATTTTTTTTTCATATTTTTTTCAATCAATAGGAATAGATTTTTCCTATTTTCAACTTTTTGAATTTTCAACAATTAAAACCAATCATTCCCTTTTCTATATGTATTGCATCTATGTTCTCCTTCCTTAAACATGCTAAAGGGTAGGAAAATATATCATTAAAGGTTAAGGTGCAATATTAACAAAAAATTTATTGGCCCAAAGGGGATATACAAAAAAAATGGAATTCTAATAAGATAAAGGTTGAATCTTTGGTCTTGGGTTCCTAATTATCACAAACAAATGCCTCAATCATCTTCATGTTCTTTTATGATGTAACAAAAATAAAAATTAAGCAACCACAACTGTCAATTCATCGGTAAAACTCTCAAAATTGTTCAAGGTTCACACACTCACTTGGTTTAATTGGTCTCATTCCTTTTTGTCTTGTCATTATTTGTCCTAATCAATCATCCTGTTAAATTTTCATGTATCATAATTTTAACTACAATTGAATAGGGATTCAATCACATTTTCTTTTCTAACCTGTGTCTAATTCATCTCACTATTTAATATTTAAACACAAATTCTTTTTTCCACAATTCAAAATTAATATTCTAGTTCTTTTTTATTTGAAAGAATAAACTAGAAAACAAACAAATTAAAACTGAAATTTATTCAAGAAAGATAATTCAAAACCTAAAACTAGCAAACTAACAAAAACAACAAATTTATTCAAAATACAAAATAAGCAATTAAAACAAACTAAAACACAAGCAAATAAACAAAAAACAAAATAACCGAAAAATAAAATAAAATAAAACTAAACAAAAAATAAAATTTAAATAACTGAATATAAAAGAGAATTAGAAAGATAAAACCATATTTTTGCTTAATCCTCTCTTCTTAAGAAGTCATCCAGCTTTTTCTTAAAATCTTTATCTACAGTTTTGCTTCATTTGATGGATCTGCACCCCTGAATAATAGAACTTGTCCCCAGGTCAAAATACATAAACTACAAAATGATTAGGAGGCATATAGGATTTATTATTATTATTATTATTATTATTATTTTATTATATATATATATATTTAAAATAAAATCAACAAAGGTAACAAAACAACATAAAACTAAAATGTGGACTGGGTTGCCTCCCAGTAAACGCTCGTTTAATGTCATCTAGCTTGACACCTGTTTGTTTCAAGGTGAAAAACTCCCTTTGTTGCATCCTTTTGTACACATTCTTCCCCTGCCTTAAAATTTTTAAGACCACCAAAAAGATTTAAAGTTACCTCCTCATCTTGAGTTCTAACTTGAAGTGCTCCTTTGTCAACATCAACTATGATTCTACCAGTCTTCATAAAGGGTTTTCCAAGTATCAAGGGAACCTCTTCATCTTCTTTCATGTCCATCACAACAAAATCCACAGGGAATGTGAATTTATCCACCTTGACAAGAACATCTTCAACCACACCATATGGATACTTGCTTACTTGATCAGCTAACTTTAAAGTCATCTTGGTGGGTTTAATCTCCAAATCACCTATTTTCTTCAGCATTGCCCAAGGAATTAGATTTATACTTGATGACTTTTTACGGCAAGTTCACCACGTTTGTCAAAAGTAATAATTGTCCCTAAGGACAGATATCGATCCCACAAGGAACAATGAATTATCGAGTGCAATATTCGCTAAATATAACAACGGAACGATAAAAAGAGTTTTGAGTTGGTTATGTTGGCACTGATCAATAAGAAAACAAACAAAGAATTAGTTGCTTCAATTGGAAAAATAGGGATTAGGTTTCATCTCTCTCACTCTCATGCATTTTGATTAGCATGTCAATATTAAGTTCTTTGATTGAAATTGATGTCCGTATAAAAATCATTTATATCGATTCCTCGCATATAAAATCCTTTCAAATGTCCCCTAATTATCGATCCCTCGCATAATTATAAGAACAACTTAGAACGAAGCTCAGACGTTAATAGCAATTAACATTTCAAGTCTATTCCTAGCACTCAAATATGTTAAGTATTGTTGTTTAGGTCCGAACCCTAAAAATACCTCCCGGTCAGATTTAAGATTCTCAATTTGTCACGGAAAATTAAAAGTTAAACAACAATACCAATATTCAATCAACAACTGAATATTAATATATAAGATATCACCTCAATACATAAGAGTTTGAGCAGATTACTCCAAATCCCAAAGGGTAGAATTAGCCACGTGTACTTCTAACACCTTCCATTCTTCCAATTGGGTTACAATTCACTCTATGGTATTTTCCTCTCAATCTGGCACACTAGGGTTGAGCCTCTAGCCTTCTATTTATCCTAGTTTTCTAGGGTTAGGTTGCTTCCTATGTCGCGCTAATGGGCTAAATGATAAAACATAAAAAAAGGCCTAATCTTTCTTTGCATCTTCTTCCATTCTAGGACCTTCCAACTTTCTCTTTTTAGCTCAAATTATTCTCCTTTACTCCAAATCTTCAATCCTCTCTAGAAAGCTACAATTAACACCAAATTTGGGAATAAAATTCTCTTATTCAAATAAAGCTCATAAAAATGTAAAAAGGTATAAATTCATAAATTGGGGATTATTTTATATGTAAATTAGCAATGAATCCTCATAAGTGCCTATATTTTAATATGAAATATTACTGAAATTAGAAACTTATCAATAGTACATTTGATTATATGGAACGAGTTGATTCTGATTCTGGGGGTGTTTGATTGTTAACAATTTTAATTTAGATTTTCTTAGTTTACCAGTTCTATGGATCGAAGTTGGATTAATACACCATGGATAAGTGATGCTTTCGAAAGAGAGGTGGAAGAATTCATACAGTTTGTAGAACATAATGTCGTTAATAGAAATAATGGAGTAAGAATATATATCAAATGTATTATATTCTAACTAATTTAATTATTTTTTTGTTTGTTGATGAGTTGTAAAAGAATAAAGAAATTCTCCATTGATGATCCTTTGACAGCATTGGTGGAAGTTGCTACAACTTTAGATACAACTATCGTAGAGGTTCCATGGGATGTCAATATTTTTGGAAGGCATAGTGATGTACAGTTGCACTTTCACATGTCTGATTTGTTGGACCTTGCATCTGAAAATCAAAAGATTAACATAATAGTTTTGCAATTATGGATCATGTAAGTTCAATTATTAATATCTTTATACTTTTGATTTATTATATATATTAGTAATAACTTATTGAAATTTAGGTATACTTGTGGATTATGCTTCAATGAGGGGAAACAAGATACATATGAGTTTTTAGACCCTCAACTATTCAAACACTTGGAAACAAGAAGTCAGAAACACAAACATACATCATCACTGCCTTAAAGAATGGAGGAAAATGAATTTATTTTCATTTGTTTATCCATGAGTAAGTCCATATTTATTAAATAAGTTATACTAAATTATTGAAATAAGAGAAACTAACTGATTTGTTATATAAGCGTCATTGGCAACTATTGATCATATTTGTTCAAAATCATACTGTTGCATGGTTTTGCTCATTGGATAAGAAAGCCCCTAACTATTTTAAATACATTATAGATATATAGGTACGACAATTTCATTTAACATTTATTATTACTATACATTATATAATGTTATGTGTTCTAACATGAAATCTTATTATTTCAATGTTTATTTTGGATATAACATGTTGAGTGGGAGGGGAAGTGCAAACACAAAAAACTCACTTGGATGCATTTTAAGGTATTTAAAGTATATTTGTTCACTCACTTTAATGAGTCTCATTCATTCATTTAATAACATTTATTTTGACTTGCGATGTAATAGGAAATCTGGAAATTATGAGTACGGTTATTATGTTATGTAGTGGATGTACACTATTATGCTAGCTGGAATTGATAAAAGTTGGGATGAGGTAATACTTGAATACAGAAACACTTTAAAATTTGGGGTTTATTATTCATGCACTGATTCAAACAAAAATTCAAATGTCACAGTTTTTCAATGACCCATGGTTGCTAGATTCGGAAGCATTGGAGTATG
Organism: Phaseolus vulgaris; assembly: GCF_051622355.1. Lineage (NCBI taxonomy): Eukaryota > Viridiplantae > Streptophyta > Magnoliopsida > Fabales > Fabaceae > Phaseolus > Phaseolus vulgaris. The sequence continues at coordinate 31,338,432 of NC_143500.1, read as the reverse complement.
TAAAGACTGCCACTGCTGATTCCAACTTTGAGTAAACATAACCTGGCACAAGACTGAGTGTTGTACCTGAGTCAATCATGATATTTCCCTCTCCATTAGACCCAGATGAAGAGTTTCTAAACTCTATTCTGTTGTTTCCAACACTCATTGCTTCCAACGTTAGGTAGTAATGTGTCTCTTGATCATGAAAACCTATTGGGGTGGAAACAGTGCCACTCCCAGAAACCACAGCAGCACCTCCAAAACTGAGTTTGCTAGGTTTGTCATCTTTTGCTGCTAAACAATAAGGGCTTTGTAGGTCCTGGATTTTGAAGGATTGAAATTTGGAGTGGTTTGGTAGTAACAAATTTACAAGTTACCTAGGTCTGCTGCTAGAGTGGATCCAACTGTGCTTGAAGAGAGAAAACTTTGGTTGAAATGGTTAGCACGATGAATGGAGCTATGAACAGCATTGGAAAATCGTTGGGGTTTGTGTGGGACGATAGAGTGGTGATTTTGGTGAGTCACGGTGGATGATCTCCACAGTGAAACTTTTATACGCTTTATGTGATGTAGGTGCGACCTTTGGGTGCTGTTCCAAGTGGCTCTAGCTACATGCTTAGCTCATATTGCAAGTGTGTAGTTATAAGTCATAAGGAGGAGTAACCATGTGTTTTGTATACGGGTTGGGATACCCCTAAAGTATCTCTTTTTATTAATTTTATTCATTGCTGATCAAAAAAAAAATGGTCAAAATATTTTGTAACCATGTATAACACCTTAGGATAGACGAATCATTAGAAAAACATAGAACTTTTTCATATATTGTAGAACATTTTGTAGAATGTAATATGTACTTAATTTATTGTATGTAATTTTCCATATTTAAATTATAATATTACATTCATTATTGTTCTAGAAATTTGATATCTTACGCAGAATTACAGTGTATATATATATATATAATAATCCATTAATTTTTTTTAAAAAAAATACATTTTTAATGACGGTTTAGACTGAAAGCGTCTTCAATAAAACAAAGAAACTACACTAATTTACCCTGGGAAGCCATTTATAACAACGATTCTCTTGGAACCCTCTTCAAAAAACCAAAAAAAGATATACAAAAGTCATTTATAATGGCGGTTCTTTTAAAACTATCTTTAAAAAGCCAATTTCTTTTTTGAATTTTTCCTCTTTATTTTCAAGAATAACGACAGTTTTTTACATGTGTCGTTAAAATTTTTTATAATGACGGTTTAGGACCATTGTTATAAATTGTTGATTTATAATGACATCCAAAATTAAAATGATTTCCAAATCGTCTTTATATGATTTTTTTAACTGTCGTTAAAGCCCTTTCCAACAGTAGTGTTTATGACATTTTCCCAAAATTTTAACCTGTTCACTTGGGAGTACACAAGTTTTAAGAAATAACAACTATTTTTCTATACTAATTGAAAGTAATGTCCTAAAATTTTGTATTATTCAATATATCTATACTCCATTAATTTGTATTTAATCAGATAAACACTATTAATTTATAAAAAATAACAAGTAAAATCAAATTCATATATATATATATATATAATATTATCATTATAATTAAAGGATATTGAAACATCATTAATTAAAAATCATAAATTTCACTGTAAAATTTAAATTTTATACACTTAGAAAATACTTCTATGATACACTTAGAAAATACTTCTATTTATGATATCAAATTTAAATTTCTTTTGAAGTGTTGTTTATCTCATAAATAAGATACCTTCACCTATTATTTCAAATAAATTTTTATATGAAAAATTATACACTACACCTGATATAAGTAACCTGCATATCTTTGGATGTTTGTTTTTTGTCTCAACTCTTGAAAATTACAGGAATAACCTAGATCATAGAGCTAGAAAGTGTATGTTTTGGGGTTTTAAAGCAGGGACAAAAGGCTATATAGTAATTTTTGCACAAATAAGAGAAATATTTGTCTTTAGAAATGTTCTCTTATATGAACAAAGCTTATATCAAGTCACTGGTAAAAGTGAACAAATGAGCTAAGTTATGATCAGAATTTTTGTGGAGCATATGTATGACATCCCGCATAACAGTAACCACGAAGGCAACATTAATGAAGAAGGAAACATTGAATCAAGAGATACTAAAGATCTTAGAAGATCAACAAGTTGAAGAAGCCCTATGTACCTCGAAGTTACCATTATCAACTACTAGCATCTTCACATAAGGTAAAAAAATGTTAACAAGGCAAGGTATGCACTTAATTCGGTCTTATCATATAAGAATTATCTAATGAGCATTTTAAGTGCTCTGTTTCTCTTTTCTTACAAACTGAACCACACACTTATGAGAAAGCCATCCAATCTGATAAATGGAAAACAACCATGAGCAATGAGATTAAAGTTCTTGAGATCAACAACACTTGGAAGTTAATGGATCTTCCAGAAGGCAAGACTCACATAGGGTGCTAGTGGGTTTATAAAATTAAAAGAATAGTAGATGGAAATATTGAGAGGTACAAACACCAGTGCAATAGCAAACCAAGTTTGTCATCTAACTAAGTCCTTGTATGACTTGAAACAAACAAGTAGCAATGGTATTGAAAGATTGCCTCATATCTCTTAACCATGGGTTTCATCCAATCTCAAGCTGATAATTCTTTTTATTAAGAAAACACAAAAATCTTTTGTTGCATTATTAGTTTACTTAAATGACATTACTTTAACTGGGATGATATGCATGAGATAACTACTGTCAATAACTTGTTAAATGCAGTGTTTAAAATTAAAGATCTAGGTATATTGAAATATTTTCTTAGCTGATAACATGAACACATGTATATATCCATCTTTTTCAAAAGAAATATGCACTAGAGATTCTTGATGATGCAAGGATGCTAGTTGCCAAGCCAGTGATCACACTCATGCAAAAAAAAAAAAGCAGATAACATGTTTGAAGATGCTGATATTTATGAACCTTCAAGTTATAGAAGACTCGTTCAACGTCTTCTATATCTAGTAAACACTAGATCATATATATGCTTTGCAATTCAACATTTGAGTCAATTTGTTCAGAAAACTATGATTCACCATCATCATGTTGTTCAACATGTTCTACGGTATATAAAAGTTGTGCTTGCACAAGGTTTTGTTTTATTCAAATAATTATATTTTGCATTTAAAAGCTTTCAACGACTCTATCTGGGCATCATGTTCCATGACACAACGTCAACCACCGACTTCTGCATTTTCCTGGAAGACCTTGGTTTCATGGAAAACCAAGAAGCAAATCACGATTTCTAGATTATCCTCAAAGGCATAATACTACGCCTTGGCCTCGACCTCGTGTAAGTTATAATGGTTAGCCTTTCTTCTAAGAGATCTCCATGTCACCGTCTCCAACACTGCATGTCATTATTGCAACTTGCAAACAACCAAACACATAACTCTTAATAGTAGCTTTCACAAACGTACAAAACAGATAGACATTAATTATCATGTGGTGCGTGAAAGGCTTCAACAAAATCTATTCCATCTCCTACCCATTTGATCTTCAGATCAACCTGCGGATGTTTTTACAAGGAACCTCGAGCGAGACGGTTTTCATAAACTTGAAGTTCTTTACGTATACACTCCAGCTGGAGGAAGGGTTTGACAGCTTTTGTTTTGGGCCGTTAATTTGCTTTATGGGCCTTTTACATTTTTCTAAATTACGAAGCCCATGTGTTTCTCTCTCCCGTCTAAAACATTAATGCTCTGTGTGCCTGCAATGTACGAAATAGACAACTTTTCTTTCCTGTAAAAGTCTTTCTTCCTCTTTTCTCCGCTTACTGCTTTTTCTTCCTCTTCTATAACCATGAAAACCTTTACATTATCTAATTATGTCATCCAATGTCTAAATTAATGTTATATAAATGTCCTATGACACGAAAACTTTGGTAGTATTTTTTTGCTTTTGCTTTTTTTTTCTTGGAACATAGCAGTGTCGTACAAAATTAATATTACGGCAATACCACTTGAACACTTGACTAATTATAACAGTTTCCAAAAGACAAAAAGTTATAAGAAAACATAAAATGGATAGCAATTTCTTCCTCTTGACAACACTTACTCTCACTTATGTATGCTAATTATTGATAGAAATTGAAATGCACCACTTTAATAGATATCACTGTTTCATATTATATTAACATGTTAACATTTTATATTAAAAAAAGGATAATGTCGTAAAATAACAGCTAGAAGGATGAAATCCTTTTATAGCATTAATAGGAGAAATTAATCATTATTTGTATTATTTAGTAGGATAAGGATCCAACCTCACATTTTTTATACAATTATATTATAACTTCTAATATTATTAGTTTAATATTTTTCATATAATTTAATTATAAATTTATTTTTTATTATATATATTTATTTTTAAAATCATTATATAGTTACTCATTTAGTATTTCCCATAAAAATACTATAAAAGTATACGCTTGAACATGGTGACATGAAATATATCAGTAATATCTTTCATTGTATATCGTGATTCTCTAGGAGGGAAAGACATCTTACGAAACAAATTAAGGAAATTGTGGATTGTCATAAACTTTGAAATCATGAAAACCGAACACTAACACTGACTCATGATCTTTAATTTTAAGGCTATAACATTTGTGCTGATGCATTTGGTAGAATTTAGCATGACGAATTAAATAACAAGTCAAGGTTGAAAGAGTCGGCGAATGTTGCTTGGCCAAATATAGTTGGAAGCACCATCTAACAGATGCTTAGCCACGATGATATTTGCAGCATCAGAAGGATGATAGGGATCCCAAAACACATACTTTGATCTGTCCCAGCAAATTTTCGATGAGGGACCACATGGAACCAGACCTCCAAAGCGCCCAGCCACGTGACAACAAGCTGAAGATGGATTAACAAAACCTGCCACATAACAAAACTTTTGTTCATAATAAACACCTTGCAAATGCAAATTCAAGGTTCTATTCTGATAATCAATTATTTGCCAAACCAGATAGACACATACCCAGTGCTACATAGTTCTGGAGAATATCATTTAAAATTTGATACACATCTGCATGAACAAAAGCTGAACCCTCCAGATTTGAGTTGAGTTCTGCAACAAGGTCCTTTAATTGAGAATTAAATAGCTGTGCTAACTGATTGGGGAAAGAAATACAGCTATCTCCAGCACCTTGGTTTGCATCCCTCTGACTTGGTATACACCCTACAGGCCCCACATTCGCCACAACAACTTTTCTGGCCCCCAGATTGAACAATCTCTGCATGTGGTACAAATGTTTAGATATTAACAATTTGTGGGAGAAATATTTAGAAACAGGGATTTCACAAAATCATAATCTTGAGAAACATTACAGTGAGCTGAACTCTGAATTTTGATATCATTTCTGCGACAAAGAATTCTGGAGACACGGTTTTCCGCTCGGAAAATGGGAGTGTTGGTGTTAGGTAGTTATTTATGAAATCGTTTGAACCTATTGACACGGAAAACAATGACCTATTAAATAGATTAAGAGCCGCAGGAACACCAATGCTGGATATAATGTCTTGTCTGGTATTTGCAAAATAATCTATCTGTGCATCGAAGTTGAGTCGACCACCCTGGCAATCCATCAATGCATGCACATTGTTATTACTATATGATGATCTGAGACCATAAAAACGTAATAATAATGCTGTAAAACTATCTAATAACTTCTTCATGATTATTATATCTTAAACAGCATCAACCGAAGCAGAAACTCACAAAGGCTTGTCCAGTGGAATTGAGAATTCCACCTCCGCCAGAAGCATAATTAACACCCTTCAGAATCACTGGTCCAACTGTGGTGGGTGCCAAATAGGGTGGGGTTAAATCCGTACCCAATTCCTGACCTGGTGCAGCAAGAAAAAGTCATGAGAAATATATATATTAATAAGAAATAAAAGTGCAGAAAACCATAGAAAGTAATAATATAGTGGTAAATCTTGCCAATGATGTCGACGATGGTTCTTCCATTAGTGAACCTTCCCGTTGGTCGTCCAAAATCAATGCCATTGGGTACATAATTAGCCTTTGAGAAGGAAATAAGGTAGTTATTGTTTCCCACGTCAACAAGGGAATCTCCGAATACGAAAGTTGCAGCAGGGAGATGGTCTGAAGTTGAAACCTTAAACAAGACCAAGACTATGAAAAGTGGAAGGAGATTCAAAAGGATACCCATTTGAGAGAAAGAACAATAACTGATGACTCAATGAAGTACTAAATCAGGATCCTCCGATATTGTACGTATTCCTGTGCTACATTGTACCAAAAACAATGGGCTTTATAATGTGCACAAGACATTTGCATTGGGTAATAATAATTGAAATATTATAATAATAAATCATGTGAGAGCATAATATCATGCAGTGGGCAACATTAATTGCTCTGCCTATAAACCTACTAGCCTTGACCGTGTAGTTGGAGGGAATAAATGACATTTCAAACTAAATATCGATACCATAAAAAATTATATATATATATATATATATATATATAATTTTTTGGTTTTGCTTGCTCATAAAAAGAAAAAAACTCAGATGTGAATGCATATGTGTGGGTTAGTGAGTTCATCCATCATTTGCTTTAGTAAATGAAACATTTAGAAAGATAAAAAAATATTGAAAACAATGAATTTTGGAAATCAAGTAGCTCTCCGTCAAATTTAAAATCATAGATTTATCTTTATTTCGTAAAGAGATACTGAAAAGGATATAATTAATACCAATAATTACTTCTTCTTAAGAATAAAAAAGCTTTTATCCGAAAATATAATATTTAAAGATATTACTTAGCAAAATTGAAACGATTAATTACTTTTTTCACTCTTTGGTTACCCCAGAAGAAGAAGAAGAAAAAATTATCTCCGAATTTACAAGTTTGAACTAATATTATATTACTTATTAAGTAAGAAAGATAGTACAAAAGTGTTTTTGTCAGCATATTTTAAAGAGAATATGGAAAGACTTATTAATCCTTTCGAACTTAAGTATATACAAAATTAACTATATTTATGTTAATTAGTAATACTAATTAATATGTTTGTTTCTATTAATCATGTTTAAAAAATAAATTTTTGGTCCTTTACAAATTCGCAAAGGTAATTTTTCTTTTCTAGTGTTGATTCTCAAATCTTGTGTGTTACATTCCTACTACTTATTAACATTCATTAAGTCGTGACAAATAAATTATTAAGTATAACATGATAAAAAAATCAATAAATAATAATTAAATTTTAAAATAATAATTATTATTATTATATTAACTAAATTATATACTATTTATATTATTGATGTATAAAGTAATTTTTATTACTGATAAAAATTTACAAATTAATTTTTAAATTGATATTTAACATTAGTTATAAAAAATTTAACTATTAATTATTTTAAATTATAAATTAATTTTATAGTAATTAATTTAAAATATAAAATGCTGATAAAAAAATATATATATAAAATCATTAATATATATATTAGTCACATAATCACTTAATGACGGATCATTTAATGATGTCAATAAACAATAAAAACTAAAAGAGAAATAAGTTTTTTTTATGAAAGATTAAAATGGAAAAAAATATTGAGAAGCAAAAGTAAAATATGAAAGTTTATTGGACACTAAAAAGTAAAATAAAACACACATGTATGAGTCTTACATAACAATCGAATTATCACTTATCGAACATGTTATCTCTTATCAAATCCCATCAAATAATAGAGATCATATTATATTCTTTATTAATGACCAAAATGGAATGTTTTTTTCTTATCAATGATCACATATAAAAAAATCCATAAACTTTTAAGAAACAAAAATTATTTATCTAAAAGTAAAAGAGTTATTCAAAATATAATCTCAATTAATTGAAGGGTGTTTCTAAAATAGTTAAAATATTATATATGATATATTATTACTTCTTAAGCCGTCTAAAAAACCTTAAATATAAAATATTTTAGCGGGAGTGTAGTATAAAATCTTTCTACTATCAGACCACGGGTTCTGCTATACTATGTTGTGAAGTTTTTGAATTTTTTGTGCAACACAAGGAAATCATAGCTTTGTTTACCTGCTTCTCAAATTTAAAATCTTCTCTACCTACTCTACTATGCTAACAATGCAACTGGTACTTCAAACTTCAAAGTTCAGAGCAATGAATCTTCTCGCTTTTTAATTAAATGCATCTCAGTAAAAGAAGGGAGAGTTTTTAATGTTTGCAGGGACTTCCTTCAATTAATATTTTCGTTGCAGCTTTAAATATCAGAAAACCCACACTGTGGCTTTTTCTTCAGTAACACTTTTTCCTTTTCTTTTCTCTACATCCCCTGATACTAACATGCTTAAAATTTGTATATTATCATGAATATGTACACAAATAACTTAAACTATCATCATGAAATGGGGAGAGAACGAAAATGAAGGGATAAACACAACTTTGAATTAATATAGCTATGTGAAAATTTAACTTGAAAAATGAATTATATGTTACCTCTACTTTTTCTATTTTTTTATCAACAATAAACATTATAAGAAAATCATGAAAAAAAAATTAATTTTTAGAGACTAAAATAATTAGTTGCAATAGTAACTAAATTAGAGATCATTTTAAAAACTAAAAAAAAAATTGGTTTCTAAATTAATTTCTATTATTGTTAAATAGTTTTTAAATTGGTATCTAAAACCTTGGTTGCTAATTAGATACTAACTTAAAAACTAATAGAAACTAATTTATAAACCAATTTTTTTTTAGTTTCTAAAATGGTCTCTAATTTAGTTACTATTGCAACTAATTATTTTGATTTTTAAAAATTGGTTTCTATTTCATGATTTTCTTGTAGTGAAATAAATAAAATAAAATGAAGGACTTCAGAGATGCTCAACCTGTACAAAAAAAAAAAAACAGTTTTCTTGTTCCCAACCAGCTAAAAATCCAATAGACCTTACACCAAGTTACCCAAATTACAAACCAAAACAAGATACAGAATTTCTAATAACATCAACCCACCTGTAAAGCACACACTCATGATAGACACAAAAACCAACACTTAAACCATGTCTGTCTTTGACAACAGTCTTTTAGTAAGTGAAGGTATTTAAGATGTTTTGATATTTAAGTTAGTTTGAGTATAATTTTTCATTAATTATAAAAGATATTTAGACTTTCAAGTTAGTTTATATATAATTTATAAATATTAATTTAAATTTATTATTATCTTTGTCTCTTAAATATCTCTCTATTTATATCTTTGATTTTAATTTTTGTTGGTATCAACTTGCATGTTAGATTCAGACAAAATCTAATTACGTTTTAATTATATTTTTTGGGTAACGTAACGCATTATTGATTAAAACGTTTAAAAATTTCCTGTAAATTTTGTGAGATGTATCTAGATATGGAGAAAGTTTCAACACGGTATGAGCTACTAGGCAGTATGTAGTACATAAATGATTAATTGTGCATGCATTTTTTTCCCATTTGTTATCAATCATAAATGGTGCAGGTAGCATATATGAACATGCATACACTTAAAGAGATTTTCTAAACTGAATTACAGCTATGAACAGTAAGAAAAAAAAGGAAGTACCATACTTGGTTGTTGATGATGTGTGGCATCATATTCATAACTGCGTAAACTATAATGAAAAAAAAGGAAAGAATTCGATCGACGGAAACTTGCCTCATCTCTACCTAAACTCAACTACTTTGGTAAATAATGAAGTTCGATGTGATTCTGGTTTCACCTTTTTGACTTTGAGCCAATTATTTTAATTTTTTATGCATACTTTAAGCCGATTGACTTTAGTTATTTTATTATTGTCGGTTTTTTAATAAATTTTAATATTTAAAAATTAATAAAGTCTCACGTTATTTAGTTTATTTTTTTTATAAAGTTTATATATAAAATACTCTTTCGTATATTCAGTTAAAAAAAATTATAATAGAGTTTTTAAATTATATCTAACATTAGCTACAAAATTTTAACTATTAATTATTAATTTAGAATTAAAGTAATTAAGATTTTATAAGTTAATATTATATAATAATTTAAAAATTATTTTATTAATTGATTAATAACCAAAAAATTAAATATCAATAATTTTTAATTTAGTTCATATAATAATTAATTTTTTATTTTTAAATGAATTATTAATTAATAATTTTCACTACAGATGTACACATAATCATGGTAAAGTAAATTTACTTTTTACTGTTCATTTCCACTTTTTGTTCACAATAAAAAGAAATTACGAGATCAACACTTTTAAAAAAAAAAACTGTCTCTTTTGTCAAAGCAAACTATTTACTTGTAAATATTTGTCTCTTTTTTTCTAATACAATTGGGACAATCAAACAAGACATAAGGTTAATGTATATTAAGGAATATTTCATAGATGTTAATTAATATATTTAAACTGAAATGTTGTTATTTAATATCTGAATATTTGAAGTTCATATCACTAATATTTAAAATCCTCTTAAATTTAAGACTTCACTTCTACATAAAAGCAAAACGAGTGTAACTATTTTACATTTATAATCGCATTTGACGAGCACGCATTTTTAAATTGAAGAGATAAGAAGGTGACTACATAGTCTCATTCGTAAATTTGATTTACAAATGCGGCTATTTACATAGTCACATTTATAAATCGCTTTACCATAGGCGTTTAGGTTTCTTTTCTTTTTCGTTGTTGATTGGGTTTCTAATTAAAGTTCTCAACTTGACAATGCTTACCAATGACACGAGGACAATGCAAATAAGAGAGAAAGAAAAGAGGAAACATAATTAATGGAAGAAGCACATTAGATAAACTAAGCGCAAGAGAAAGAAGAATATCAAAACGTAATTGGTGTGTTTATGAATTAAAGTTAAAAAGGTTTTAAGAATACAATTATTTGTAAAGCCGCATTCGTAAAAAACATTTAAACAAACACTATAATAAAAAGATCTTTAAAATAATAAGACACGATTCGAGACATGATATAAAATAAATTTTTATTATAATATTCCTACATTGATGTTTTCAATGACCATTAAAAAAATTAGCAATAAATTAATTTAAATATAAATTAGCAATGACAATTAATTTAATAATTTTTTTTTTATTTAGACTAGAAATCAAATATGATTTTTAATTTAAACGTATTAAATCAATATTTTATATATCAAAGACAATAAATCTATAACACAAATTAAATCAACTGAAAACATTTTTACGATAATTTTTATAAATTATATATCACCTCGAAAGGAAAAAAATATTATAAAAATTACTTATCATTATAAGGAAAATAAGAATCAAATAAAAATTAAAAGAAACTAAACTTACAAATATATTACTAATATGAAGTAACAACTAAAATTAATTTTTTTATGGTGTTTTTAAAGCAAGTTTAATAAGCAAAGTAAATAAGAACAATGGCAAGAACTTAAATAAAATTAAAAATTAAAAGGATTCGTAAACAAAAACGTTATTACTTTTCCTTTTGTTATTATTTCCATTTTCAGCATATATAGAACGTTAGTAAGTAATTTTTTTTGTCATCTTTTAATTACAAATAAATAAAAACTATATAGAGATAAAATTTTGAGCAGTTTCATAGTAATTTCCAACAAAAGTACGTATAGATTACTTTTGGTTAATATTTTACTTAGTAAATGTAATAGACACTTTCTATAACGGTTAAAATATATTTTTATGTCAGTTTTAGAATTGTCATAAATACGTATAATATAAATAGTTTATACTTTCTATAATCGTTGTACAATAGAGAATATTACTTTCTAATTAAATTTAAAATATTTATAATAGAAAATATTACTTTTTATATTAGATAATATTTCATTTGTCATATAATAAATGATATTTTAACGTTATAAAATGTGTTATTTTTTATGATGGTTAAAGATAACTCAGTCAAAGAAAATAATATTTTTTTTAACATGTTTAATAATAATCATCATAGAAAATATTTTTTTAATTTTCTTTTGTGATAAATTAATTTTCCTACTTGTAAATCATACCATTCATAAGCACATTTCTCAAGCAAATATTTTCAAATTAAAATCTTAACGATCTACATAAATAATTATAAACTTTATGAAAAGTTAATGTGTTCAAGTTCATACAAATTTGTTAACTAGTTCTAACATGATCATTTATAGTAAATACTTAAAAGAAATCATGTCACTGCTCTCGAATTTCTTGTAACACTTCTTCCTTCAATGGAGATAAATCACTGAATATCTACATAATTAAATATTGAAGATGAAATTAACATTTAACACATTTAACATATTTGAGTTAATTGTATATTACCTCATTCCACGAGTCATTAATGTTAGTATATATGATTCTATGCATATGTCTCATGACATAATACATGCACTCATAACTTCCCGGTTGATGTGGGTACTATAAGTGATGGAAAACGTTGGTGTGCCTTCATGACCGAATTATTTTCTTGATTTTTGGAGAGGATTGGAGGAAGCTTCAATGGAGAGATGAACAAGGATGGCTCATATAGAGCTATGGTTTCCTTGAAGGTGCATGATAGGTAGGGAGAGTGATTGGTTGGGCCATATCACTTGAGCTAGGTGAAGAAGAAGATTAAAGTGTTTATCCTAGAGACACAAGACAAGGGAGTGAGAAAGGCTAGCAACTTTGGCAGCAATTTCACTCATTCATTAATCTTAGAAAATGAGAGCCAAACACCTCAATTTATAGGAGAGAGAGCTGAATATTTTGGAGCCAAAATTTGAAAATTCAAAATAAAACTCTCCGATGAGAAGGTGCTATGTGGAGTCATGCTTTCCATATTAAGCTCACACCTTCCATGCTAAATACTCTCCACTCCTAGGCTGCCATGTGGACGTCCATGTGCTCCATGTCAAGGTAATTTTCATCCTCCAATATACCCTAGACGTTTTAAGGTTACATTGGGCTCAAAGAAGCCCAATTGTTACCCCAACTAGTCACTTTTAATCCTAACTAGACCTATTTTACTATTGGCCCGAATACAAGCCCAAAAACCTATGCTACTAGGCCCAATACATGGCCCATGAAATCCTAAACAAATACAAGTAAAATTCCTATTCTACTTTGACAAGAAAATAAATTCTACTTTAGGTTTATGACATTTTTTAACATGTATAGGAAAGTTTCTCTGCCAATAGCAAAGTCCTAGTCTTCTTGAATCTTCCTTGACATTGACCTAGTTGTTGGGCCTGAACTTGGGCTTGAGCTTGGCATTCTTCCGTCAATAAGTTAAATACAAATATTATATTATAGTAATTTATATATTGCAATTTAATAGTAGTAAGACAAATAACTTCGCTTGGTGCAATGTATTGTAGTTTCTTTCTAGTAACATGTGGAAGCTCTTACAACCTTAAATGAGCTTCCATAACTCTCACTACAAGAAATAATGATGGTAGAGTTCCCAAAAGAGCAACACAAAGAGCAAAAGAGAGACGCTACATGGGGCTAATGTGGGTTTAGCGTCCCAATAGAAATGGAAGTTAATCTTTTGATGGCTAAGCATTAGAGACGACCTCCTATGGGACACAAATTTACAAGGTAGTGTTGGCTAAGCCTACATAAAGGAAAATATATTATTTAACTATAGCGTAGATTTGGGGGACACTAAAATAAATATAAAATTAAATAATTATTAAGAATTGAACTTTAAGCCTAATTCAACCTTATAAAACTAATTTATAAGGTGATGTTTGCACCCACTTATATACTATGAAATGTCCTAATCTCTAGTCGATGTAGGATCTCCTCATGTTGAAGCTACGAACTTGTGTGTAGGACTATATATTATGGGTGGTCTGATAACGACCTGATAGTATGTGACATGATAAGCCCAAACAACCGCTAGGATATGCTTGAAATGACTTTGATACCATATTAAGAAGTGGACATTAAGCCTAAGTCAACCTCATAAAACTGACTCATAAGGAGAAGGTTTGCACCCACTTATATACTATAAAATGTTCTAATCTCTAGTCGATGTGGGATCTCCAACAATAATTAAACTTAGCATCGCCGTTGGGGACACTACGTGAGAAAACAAATGTGAGTAAATTGCCGCCATTGGAGACACTACCTGGGAAATAAATATGAGTAAAATTCACTTAAGGAGAGCAAATTGGCAACAAAGACAAAAACGAAAACGAAATTAAGGAGAGTGAAATGGCCACGAAGAAGACGTAGGGTTTTTTGGAAGAAAGTTTGGGATTATGAGTTTGAAAGTGTGAGACAGAAATGAGAAATTGAAAGTGAGAAAATGAAAATGTGAGACAAAAATGTTTAATGTTTTATTTTTTTTCTCATTAAATAACTTAGAGTGAGCTAAGGTGACAATAAACGTGTAAGTCACCTTAGTGTCGCCTAGACCTACTTTAAATGTAATAAAATATTAACTTGCATCCACTTTGTGTCCTCATTCTTGACGCAGTATCATTTTGTAACTTATTTTTTTTATTACATTTACTTTGTGTCCCTATTCTAGACGCTAACTTATTATTACTATTATTACTTTAATAATTTTTAACTTACATCCACTTTGTGTCCCCATTCTAGACTCAATATTATTTTGTCACTTAATTTTTTTAATTGCATCTACTTTGTGTCCTCATTCTAAACACTAATTTATTATTATTATTTTAATAATTTTTAGTGTGAGTTAAAGGTCTCTACTATGGACACAGTATTTGACATTTATTTTTGTGTCCAACTTGAGTAGACTTCACCTATGCTAGTGGCTTCATTTTTGTAGTCCCCGCTTTTTGTTTGGCAGTTAAAATGGATTTTTCTTGTAGTGTCTATAAATAGTTACATACAATAAAATTTTTTTAATTATAAAATCATAGGAAACAAAATAATAGAAAACTTACGTGTCTAGTATACTTCTAATTGTCAAACTATTATTTTTCTTGTGCAATGAACACAACAAAACAATAAGAGATTGTTGATGAATAATTACTATCAATTATGAGTAGCCCCTACAAGATGAAATAATATTAGTATGAAATTTTACGTTGTGCATTAAATTATAAAATGTATACTTGCTTATTCAAGTAAAGTGCTAAGTGCACTTTTTTTCTTTCATTTTGAAATGTCTATATTAAATACATTTGCACCTCACTAGCTTTATTCTCAACACTCTGAATGACAGCAGGGTCAAGGAATCCATATATGTAAACATTTTTTTTTCTCAATATAGAGATGATGTAAATATCTTGAACATTGAAAAAAATAATGTTATAATCACATGTTGAATGTATTAAAACTTGTTAAAAGTTAATATGGGAAGCTTACTTACATTAACCAAAGTTGTATTATTGATACACATATCATATCAATGCTAGTGAGAATATAAAAAACATCCCTTTGGCATAGAAAAAAGGGATGTTTTTAGTCTTGCCTAAACTTCGGGTGGCATATCTAATTCTATAGGTTGCATCCTGATAATCGTTGTCATTGCACCGAGTTGTTGAAAAGTACTTCGATGTTGTTGTGAATGATTCACAACTTCCTTTTCTTTTTTAATATTATTATATGCATATATTAAAAATAAATAAATAACACTAGTATATATCAATTTAATTAAGTATAATACCTACAAAAGACATATGCAAAATTAAAACAAGTAAAGAAAATTACCCTCAGTACAATCGGGTTTTCTAATCTAGCTGGCCAAAGAATAAAATTCTCAGGGGCCTATCCTATTGTTTGAAACTCCTCAATGGGCATATGGATTCGAGCAAAACCATCTCAAATGTTTATAACCATCACTCTTACCATATCATCTGCAATTGTCTGGTGGTGGATGGTAAACCCTAGCGTATACATTTTACCTAAGGCAACCGAATAATGTAATTGAAATAAATAAATAATATAATTAGGCTAAAACATATGTTCATTAAACAATATCATTAAAATAAAAATTACTTAAGATCACCAAGCATTCTAGGGGATCATCAATGTACAATTTGTAATTTGCAAGGATAGTAGGACCAACTTACCCTGATCCTTCAGAAGCATCATAACTCTGATGTGAGTTGATTTTAGGATTGTTCATTTAGGTGACACTTTAGATTTATGATTGAGTTTTTAAGACAGTTAAAGAGTGAAAACCTAAGGAAAATCCCCACTGGACATTAATTTAACCAAGTGGTTAAGTAGATATGAAAGTTCATTTCACAAAGGCAAAATGAAAACACAATTATATGGTGAAGATGATGACAAATATGGTGCGGAATTTAAACAAGTAACACAAGAATAAAAGGAGTGACCGAATGTAATTCAAGGAAGCAAAATAAGAACATGTTTATGAATATAATGGAATGATAATGGAAGGAAAAGATGAAGGGAAAGGAAGCTTATGAGAAAAAGGGTTTGAGATGATGAACACGCCACTTGGATAGTGAAATGACTCCAAGATAAGTGAAGGATGTCATCACTTGAGATCTCGCACACTCACAAGATAAGACTAAAAGACTAAGAGGACAAGCCTCACTAGCATCTCACACAAAATGTGCAGAGTAACTTTTCTCTATTTCATTCAACTTTTCAAATACACTAGGTAGGCCTCCTATTTATAGGTGAAGGAGCCTTGGAGAACAAGCTAAAGGGGTAGGACGAGAAAAGGGAAAAACTGGGCAGTCTTAGGGTTTGATTAAGTCAATCCCGCATCCTAGGTTTGTCCTTCTAGAAACTATGTCAAAATATCTCCAAATGGGCTAGAAACAAGCTAAAATGCTACCCACACCCCCTACTATGCTAAATGTACTTTATTCTAGCTTATATTTGCTATTTGGACCCTCAAAGTGAGCTCAAATTATTTACAAACATATTCTATTTTTTAAGAAGACCAAAAGGAAGAACTTTTGATATTTTGGTTTATAGATTCTTCTTCTTTTGTTGATTCTTTCTCAAGGCTTGTTGGGGCCTGGCTTTGTATCTTGAGATGATTGACCCTTTTGGGAAGTGCTTGTTGTATCCTTAGTCATCTGTCGGTTTGTATCAAACTCCCTTTTGTACTTATACGAATAGGGGAAGTTCTGGAGGGGCAACAAAAGTAGGGATGACAAAGCATGGCGGGTGGGCTACCTATTTCAACCCGCTGGCCTGCTTAGGCTCACCCCACATAACTCGCATCATGTGCGGGCCAAGTGTGGGACGGGGTGGGTTGGCCCGCATAACTCGTATATTTTAAAATTTCTTTCTATACGCCTATAATTTCTTCTTGCAATCTCATATTTTCAAAAAAATCTAAAATTATTCATTCCAAGTTCTATAATATGGAATAGAAATTTGTATTTTGGGTTGTACAATCTGGAACATTATACAATCCAAAACACAAATTTTAACTTCCAAATTCTATAACCCGAGATGTCTCTGAATTCCACATTCTAAAATTAAAAAAAAAAAACATTCAATGAAAAATGTCAGAGGGTAATTTGAGTATTATTTTTTAAGTATGGGGTGCAGAAAGAAACTACCCTCAATCTCTAATTCATAACACCTTCACGAAATTCGATAATAATTTTTTAATATTTAATAATGTTTTGTTTCCTTTTCTGAAATGCATAAATTGTTTAGATTTTAATATTCATCAAATGTTAAATGCAGTATGCATACCTTAGTTTTTTTATAATAAAATTATAATATTGTATTATATATATATATATATTATTTTTCAAATTTAAATAGTAATCATTTGTCTACATGTATTACCTTAAAAGGTGTATATATTTAATAAAATATTTTATTAGTCAATTTATTAGTATTATTGAAATTCAAATTTCATTAAAAATCATAACATCATTATAATATTTTTTACTCATCTTATTATGCATGTATCGTAAGAATAATATTGTGAGACCATTTATCTAATTCATCTAAATAAGAAAAAAAGTTTAACTTAATAAAAAAAAATATTCAAAATTTTTTTTTAAAAAAAATTCTTAAGTGGGCCAATAAAATCAACCCATATTTTCTACGAGGAGCAGACTAAATGTAGGGCGGTCTGGCCCTGCATTGCCATCCCTAAACAGAATGTTGAATAAACATGGATGCTAATTCTGCTTGAATGTCTAATAATAACTCTACCTTAAATTCAGAGTATACCTCCTTTTTAATGTCCTTCCCAATCTCTTCTGTGAGGGACTCCATCTCGATTTCACTAAGATGTGATTTACTATAATATCGAGGTGGAGGAGCAAAGAATTGTCAAATGCTCAACCCTCGTCCAGTAGCATAAACTTGTCTATAATGCTTTTGACGACCGTGGCAACTGCCAATTAGTCCTCAAGCCTCGTTGGAATGAACAATCCTTGTGTGCTTTGCCCCACCAATGCATTCTACAAAATAAATTTTGAACACTTAATTTAGAAAAATGAAAATAAGCATCCAAACATAACCTACAATATGAGTTGCTTAATGCACTTAGTTACACTTTGAACTTCTTCATATGTGTAATCCCTTTATGGTCTTTGATGAACTTTCTTCCATTATGTCATGTCGGGGAGGACGAGTTATAATGCGCAATTTGAGTCCTCAATGGTATAATAGGAATATGCCTATTTTTATAATATTTGGCTTTAATTTATCATAACCCCCACGATACAGTTTATGGGATGAACATTCTTTTTTTTTAATCTCTTGTGCAACTTTCCTCTTAACCTATTCTATACATTAATTAAATAATTACATTGCTAGATAATTAAATACTTAACCAACACATGATATCAATTTACCTAAAAGGTAGGGTCTAATTGTCTTTCTTGAAAAGTCTGCCACTCATTGAGAAAATGATATTGCTCACATGGATTTTTGTCACTCAATGCACCATAAATATAGTGATTATTAAGGTCACTCTTAAAACCCCTCCATCGTGCCCCAACATATGAAATCTATTTCGTCCTCAATAAATTATTGTTTGGGACGCCATATGTGACTTGTACAATAAATATCAATTATATATGTTAAATATCAACTATGTATGTTTATTATAAAACAAATAAGTTAAGATTTCATACAATGATACTTTGCAAAATCTGGTTCTTCACCATATCTGGAACATGGTCTCAATCATCAATAAAAATGCTAACTTTGCTTCTACCAAGCAAGACCACATAGCTGGTAAATTTTGTGTTATGCTCCCCTAAAGCTTTACTTGTCTGCATATCAAACTGGATTGATAATCTCTTATTAACATCACAGTTGATAGTCAACATAAAATACTCATTTTTTTTGTTTGAGATGCCATGATGAATGACTCTTCAATATAACCTACATTTTCTAGATCAATCAAGGTAAAACTTAGATCACCAATCTTCACGATATTATTAGTGTCAACCCACTTACATTTAAAAAGAGACACTCCAAAACTCGTGTAATTTATCACTCAGATGTCTTCAATTACACCAAAGTAGCATATTGACACCATAACGAGATATTTATCTTTTGAACTCGAGAAATGCATTTTAAAAGTATTTTTTTATAGTTTTCTTAAAATTTGGTTTGGAAAGTATTTTTTTTTAAACAGAAAAATCAAAAGATATTACGAAAAGTATTCTTCAAACTATTAACAAACCAAATATGTGTTTTGAGAAAAAATTGTGAAGACACATTTATGTCCAAAGTTTTTGTAAAAAAAGGAAAAAGAAAGAAAAAATAATGAAGGTTATTAAGGAAATAATAATTATCAAATTATACAAAATAATTGTGTATAATTTGATAATTATTATTTCCTTAATACTCCCCTCAAGTTGGTAGGTGAAGATCATAAACTCCCAACTTGTGTCGCAACGTCAAAAATTGTTCCTTGCCCAGTGCCTTCGTAAAAATATCTGCGAGCTGATACTGTGTCGGTACATATGAAGGACTGATTATCCCGACTTGCAATTTTTCTCGCACAATGTAACAGTCTATCTC
The DNA here is from genome assembly GCF_051622355.1 of Phaseolus vulgaris. NCBI lineage: Eukaryota > Viridiplantae > Streptophyta > Magnoliopsida > Fabales > Fabaceae > Phaseolus > Phaseolus vulgaris. Next base: position 31,318,431 of record NC_143500.1, on the reverse strand, counting down.
AATGTGTTTTGTGCGTTCATGAAATATTAGGTTTGCTGTTATATGTAATGCTGCTTAATTGTCACAGAAAAGTTGAGCTGGCAAGTTACATGACACCTTTAAATCCTACAACGGATATCGCAACCAAACTATCTCCAAACAAGTATTGGTCATCGTGCGGTATTTTGTTTTTTTTTTATTTCCATGAGATAATAAAGGAACCAAGAAAAATACAATACCTAGATACTGATCTCCGAGTTGTCTGACAACCTCCCCAATCTGAGTCGCAATAAGCTCTCAATGTCAAATTGTTCTCAGATGGCAATAACAATCATTGTCCCGGTGATCCTTTGATGTACTTTAGGACTCAAATTACATCATCCCAATGAGGTTTCCGTGGAGCCTGTATATATTGACTTAGGGTCCGAACCGAAAATCAAAACTTGACATGATTATTACAAAATTAAAAGACACATCACAAATTTTAACAACAAGTGAAAGGAAGCTTAAGGTAAACTCTAGGAAGGATAATGCCATTCCAAAAGAGCAACCATACTCATAAGAAGAATGAGTGCCATAAACCTTTTCACAAACACTTGGTATAAAAGAAAAACAGCAAGAATACTCAAGTAAAAATCTAAAACAGAAACTTAAATTGCAAGAAAAATTAAAGAGCTCTTGAAATTAAAGTGCACACAACTCAACAATTAAACAAGAAGAACCTAAGACTCATGATACCACATGATGTGATTCCACTAGCCATATAGAGAATGATTCTTGACATTCTTAGGAATCACCTTGAGCTGGACATTATTGAGGCACTTTTCTTAGAGTTGGATCATTGTTCTAAGACAAGAACTCACCAAAAACTAGTACCAAATCCCAAACTCATTTGGATGTTCCACATATTGTCAAATTGAACCAACAAAAAGAGGTAAAACTAAAAAGCACCGAATAGAATTGAATAAGAACACATTTGAACCGAACAAAATGAAGTAAAAGGCAACCAAACTATAAAGGAAAGCTGGAAATGAAAGGTACCGAACCAAAACACAAGAAAAACAAGAACAGTTGCTGGAAAAACCAAAGAACCGAACCAAAAACTCAAGAAAACAAGACAACATGAACAATTGAAAGAGAAGAAAGGAAGGAGAAGAGAGTGCTCATGAAGATGGAAGAATGGTTGGATGATCTCGCCACTAGAAGTGTGGTTGCTCCTAGATGAGAGTGTTGCCGCCACTTGAGGACACCATGGATCCTTCAAGATAAGACTAGAGAAGAAGGCTCAAAAGCTCTCCAAATGCTCACTCCAATTTTGAGTATAGTTTCTTTAGATAAATTCAAATCTGAATTTTACAAAGAGAGCACCTCTATTTATAGCCTAAGGTGCTGAAAATGCAAGCTAAAACAATTCAAATTTCCCTCCTAAAGCAAGCTAAAACCGGCGCCTATTTCAAGTCATGAGGAAGGTGTGACTCCTTCCTTCACTTTGGCACCTCCTATTCTACTTCTACACCTATCTACTAACACCCCCCCCCCTAAAGCTCCTAACTAAAGCCTAAAAGATGTTATAACAAAAGAGGTTTCTAATGTTTCCCTCTAAGCACCTTCAACTAAAGAAATTACAAAAAGAGAAAATAAATGTCCCCTAGCTCCTAAAGCTTTGAACATGCTTCTTGTAATCCTTTGAGGTGGGCTTTGACCTCCATGGGCGTCCTCCATTTGTGCCTCTACCTCTTCTTGATCTTGTTGATTGGCCTCCATGTCCTCTTGAGCTTGATCTCCATCACTTAGGGTCCGAACCGAAAATACTATGTCAGGCCGAGTAACCGTGAGGTATATCAGTCATCCCACAAGTTGCCTGTATTTGACTGGATCTTTTAATAACTCTCCACCGTCTGGTGTGAGTTTTAAGTTTTGCTCCATTGGAAATTTGTCTGGATGAGCACCGGTGAGTCCCGTATCCTGCAAAATATCAAGCACATATTTTCTTTGTGACATGTAAATACCAGCTTTGGAACGGGAAAATTCAATCCATAGAAAATATTCTCCAAGATCTTTAAAGCGAAATTGTTGTAATAGACAGTCTTTAACACGCTGAATTTCTGTCAAATCATTTCCTGTCAAAAGCATATCATCCACATAAATCAAAAGGGCAGTAAATGATGAGTTATTTTGTCTTGTGAATAGAGAGTAGTCTGTCTTGGACTGTTGAAATCCTACAAATTTAATCACATAAGAAAATGTTGAAAACCATGTCCGGGATGCCTGTTTGAGACCATAAAGGGATTTGTTGAGTCGACATACAATGTTCTCCCCTTGTCGATGATGCCTGGGTGGCAAGTTCATGTAAATTTCATGCAATGTGCCATGTAAGAAGGCATTTTGCACATCTAGTTGGTGATTAAACCAACTTCTAGTTGTTGCAATGGTGAGGAGACACCTCAAAGTTGTTAATTTTGTTGTTGGTGAAAAAGTTTCAGAATAGTTAACACCTTCAATCTGAGTGTATCCCTTTGCGACAAGGCGCGCCTTATATCTGTCGACGCTGCCATCTGAGTTGTACTTTATTTTATAGACCCATTTTCATCCTATGGGTTTCTGTCCAGCGTGTACGATGTCAAGGTCCACGTTTGATTTAGCTGTAAGGCGGAAAGCTCTTCGTTCATTGCTTTTTGCCAATTTGGATCAAGGATAGCTTGAGCATAAGTGTGACGTTCTTTGGTGGTTGTGATGTTAGCAAGATATGCACTATGTATAGAAGAAAATCGTGAATTAGAAAGAAAATGATGCATAGGATACTTGGTTCCATTCGGTCGGTCTTGGGCAGTGGTCAAATGATTGGCTTGGGATTCCGTTATGTAGTCTTGAAGCCAGGAAGGTGGGGTTGATGTGCGACTTGATCGTCGAACAGGAAGGTTGGCTGGAGAAGGTTTGGTAATGGGTGTAGGACTTCCTGGCGCGGGAGAAGAAGGTTGATCTGCTGGAGGTTCAGTAGGAGAAGATGGTGGATCAAGTGAATGTTGGACAGAAGTGGGTAAGTCAATGTCAATGGCGGGCAAAATATCTAGTATTGGATGTGAGGATTGCGTCTGAGAGTGTTGACAGAATGGGAAAACACTTTCATGGAAGGTGACATCCTGACTTGTAAAAAAAGTGTCTGCATCTATATCAAATAATTTGTATGCTTTTTGATTGTGAGGATAACTAATGAAGATACATTTTCGGTCGCGCGGATCAAATTTTTGCTTAGGTGAAACAACAGTTGTGTAACAGAGGCAACCAAAAGTTTTTAGGTGAGAAAGAGAAGGTGGTTGATTATATAGTAGCTCAAAAGGTGATTTATTTTTTAGTAAAGGTGATGGCAAGCGATTAATGATATATGTGGCGGTTAAAACGCATTCCCCCCAAAATTCTAATGGTAAATTGGACTGAAATAGGAGGGTTCGTGCTGTGTTTTAAACATGTCTATGTTTGCATTCTACTACTCCATTTTGTTGAGGAGTGTAGACGCAAGTGCGTTGACATTCAATACCTTTTTTGAGGAAAAAATCATGCATTGAAATAAATTCCAATCCGTTGTCAACGCGGATGGTTTTAATAGATGCCTGAAATTGATTTTGTGCAAATGTAATGAATGATTATAAAAGATGTTGGGTTTCAGATTTGTGATTCATAAGAAATAGCCAAGTACATCTAGTATAGTCATCGACTATAGTGAAAAAAAAACGTTTTCCAAAATGAGTTGGGGTTTTATGAGGACCCCAAATGTCACAATGCAATAAATTAAATGGAGAATGAGATTTTATTGTGCTTAAAGGAAAGGGTAGCCTTGCCTGTTTATCTTTGGGACAAACACTACAATTATTATGAATGGAAATGAGATTTTTATTGATAGGTAGTAATGAAGATGCAAGTTGTAGATGTGTTGGAGAAGGATGTCCGAGGCGCTTGTGCCATAAATCAGGGTCGGTCGAAATTTAAGATGCGTGGGCTTAGTTTGGAAGAGGAGACATGTAGTATAAGCCTGCATATTGTTTACCCGAGCCAATCATCCTCCCCGTGACCAAGTCCTGCAAGATGCAACCATGTGGAAAAAGAACGACACAACAATTTAGTGTACTGGTTATCTTACTAACAAACATGATATTTAAATTAAAAGAAGGAACACAAAGAACATCTTTGAGAGTGATATTGTCATTGAATTTAATCGTGCTTGCAGATGAGATGGTCGCAATTGAGCATGTGGGCAGATTAACATTTAGAATAAATGATGATGAAGTGTGTGTGAAAAATTGTGAATCAGATGCAATGTGATCGGTTGCCCCGCTATCCAAAATCCATGGTTTTGTAAAAGCAGAATTAATATACGAGTTATGAGCAAATAGACCTACAACGTTTATAAACCCTTCACTTTTACTATTATTGTTGAGCGAGTAAACAACCTTTACCAATTGCTGAATTTGCTCAGCAGTGAACCCTTGTACAAGGTTTCTATCAGACTCATTGTTGTCATGTGGTAATGAAGAGGAATTTGCCATGTTTATTGCTGATGAATGAGAGCTTTTGGGGTTATTTTTTATTTGATGCTCCTGGCCATGGCGCCCATTGGAGTTCCACGTCCCATTTTTTATGCGACACCTATCTTCCGTGTGTCCTCTTTTATCACAGTATGTGCAATGAAATTTCAAAGTACGACATTCGTCTATGGTATGACCTGGTTTGTTACAGTGTTCACAGGTCTTACCTTTTGATTACTTCCAATTGACAGATCGACCCTGTACTGATGTCGCGATTGAAAAATTCTTGTCAGGATCCTAATTCATCTGTTGTTGTGTCTCTTCTTGCACAATCAGAGAGTATGCTTGTCGGACATTTGGTAGAGGGTTCATGATGAGAATATTGGACCTGATTTTTTTGAATGAATTATTCAACCCCATGAGGAATTGCATCAGTTTATCTTCTTCCTTCTCGATCTGGTGTTCCTTTGTCTGATTACAAACTATGGGTGAACGATATAGCTCGAGTTCATCCCACAGCGCTTTGAGTTTGATGTAGTATGAAACCACTGGCATCGTACCTTGGGACATGGTTGCTATTTCCTTCTGAATTTGAAAAATGGTTGGCGCATTCTTCTGTCTGAACTGATCGCGAAGATCTTCCCAAACTTGACGGGCGGTCTTCGCGTGAATTACCCTTGCGACTATCTCTGTCTCGATGGAGTGACTTAACCATGAAAGAATCATGGAATTACATTGATTCCACAATTCGAATTGGGATGGGTCTTTTTCTTGTGACGATCTTTCTATGGTACCGTCAACAAATCCGAGTTTCTTCTTCGCCGTGAGTGTGTGTACCATTGTTGTCTTCCAGGATTGATAATTGGCGTCGTTCAATTTGGTCGACACCAACATGTTTCCTAGTTGGTCTTAATGATGAATATAGTAGGGATTACTAATGCCTTATGTGTCAGACATGATCTCTTATTTAGGGGGATAAAAATGGAGAGGTTGTTAGAGCACCGAGATCGGTGCTCTGATACCATATAAGAAAAATGATATATATAATAAAATGATGGCAAGAAAAAAAGATATTTCTTATTCTCTTGTGTGTATTTACATCACTCAATGTATAGAAAATATATACAAGTGTATGGAGTCTTTCTCTCTCCAAATTACAAATTACAAGCTAATTAGGTAGGGATCCACTAATCATGGGATTATATAATTATTAAATTAATTACATATAATTGTGTATAATATCGCACAATATCATACAATAATTATATACAATAGTTATGTATAATTTGATAATTATTATTTCCTTAATAAAGGTGAAGGAGAGAAAGTTATTTTAATCAATTGGCTAGAAAAAAACTTGATTTTAGTTGAATCTTTATGTACCGAAAGCATTGTCACGTAGCTGAGGAACTGAAAGGGTATGTATAGCATGTAGGGAGTGTGTGAGTGAGTACAAAGAGATATGTGTGTTTTGAAAAAGAGGGAAATTTAAATTTATTCGTATAATCACTAGTGCAGAAACATAAAACAAATGCGGCTATTTCGAATTTATAAATGCGGCTTTATAACCGCATTTGATCAACACGCACTTGTAAATCAAGAAATATAAATGCGGTTATATAGCCGCATTTATAAATACCATTTACAAGTGCGGTTATTTGCTTTAACCGCACTTGTATATGCCAAATCATTAAAAAAAATTAAAAATTTTAAAACGTCGTCAATCTTGTGTGAAGCCAACGTTGATGAAGAGTCACGGGAGCGAACAACGGTGGCGGCAGCAGAAGCGACAGCGGACAGGGAAGCAGCAACGGAGCAAACCAAAAAATCTACAAGAAACCACGAAGACAATGAAAGAGTACTGAGCAAAGCGATAAACCAAACAATGTAAGAAAAACGAATGTCAGCCAACGAAACAGTGCTTCGAGACCACCAATGCAAGGAAAAAAATATATATAAGAAAAACGAAAAACATTTATGCATATATTTGTGAAGATGAAGAGGAAGAAAGAGAGTTCAAGAAACTTACATTGCACAAATGGAATGCAGATGTAGCAGAAGGAGACGAACTCAGAGTGCGAACGCGAAACGAAGGCAAAGACGAGAAATAAAGTTTGAAATTGTGTGTGGCGCGGTTCAAAATTTAGGGTAAAAAAGGATTTACGAATGCAGTTATTCAAATAACCGCATTCGTAAATCAAGCGCTTTGATTTACGAATGCGGTTATACAAATAGCCGCATTCGTAAATCAAGCTCTTTGATTTACGAATGTGACTATTCAAATAACCGCATTCGTAAATCAAAATAATTTCAAAAATGCCACCGCGTTTTTTACGAAAGCGGGTAACGCAAAAGCCGCACTAAATAAAGCGTATCCTTTTCTTTTTTTTGCACTAGTGAATTTTAAATGAAATAAACCAAATTGGGTGTATATAGCGAAAAGAAGAGTGTAAATTGCATAGTTCTAGAAATAAAACTTTCAAACAAGAAAATTGGACAAAGCCCAGTAAAACTCTATCAAACTACACAGAAGAGCAAGGCAACAAACTAATCCTAGTGTTGTTTACATTTTGATTAGTTGAGGGGTTTAGAGGATTGATTTGGAGAGAAAATAATAGAAATTAAAGTGATTTAATTAGTGGAAATATAGGAAATTTGAGTAGAAAATTTATTAGTATATATGGTTGATTTGATTAAGTTAATGAAGATTGATATGATTTTTTTAAAGTCTAAAATGTTTTTAGTGTATATTTTAAAATTTAAACATTTTTTCTTAGAAATTTATTTGAGAAAATAAAAATAAATTATTTAATAAAAATGAATTATTAATACAAAAATATTATTTATTAATTAACAAAAATAATTTAATAAAAAGAATGACTAACTAAATAAATGGAGACAAAACATCCCCAAATCTTTCATTTTCTCTTCATGCAGCACTTAATTTTCTGAATCCAAACTTTCTCCAAAAATTTACTCAAACTTTCTTCATATATATAATGAAATATTTCCTGGTGAATAGTAAGCCACGCCACACCATTATGGCTGTAGCAGTTGCACTCTTGACATCATTCCCGAGCATGACAGTGATTTTAAAAAATGAACTAAAAAATTTCATTCATCTTTAAACTTTGGGTGACCATACATTAACATCATATATAGTATCAAACATTCACTTCACATATTAAAAAATTAATATTTTAATTATATTTAATTTATTTTTTAATTTAAAAATATTATTATATTGTTATAATAGAAGTGTCAAGTGTAAGTTTTTACTTTTTAGGTGTCAAACAAAATCTTTTCCTTAAACTTTGGATAATTTTTTTCTTTCTTCTTTTCTTTTATCTTCTTTATTCTAGACATATTTTGGGTTTGAGAATGAAACAGTGAAGAGTTATAAACCCAGATACAATTTGTGAAGCAAGACCACAATGTTAAAAAAAAAACTCTGATAAAAGAAATTAATCATTAATAACATCGACATATAAACAAGCATCATATAAAATAGGAAAAGATTTTATTGACATCTAAAAAGTAAGATAAGCAACACCACAATGTTAAAAAAAAATCCTGATAAAAAGAAATTAATCATTAATAACATCGACATTGGATGATATTATTACCATGTCTCTTGACAGTTTTAAAGATAGTATGGATATAATGTCCTATAGTATGTGAAACAACAACAAAAATCAACATTTAACAACCTAAATGAATAAAAGTTATCAACCATTCTATAATTTTCTAAAAAGCGAAAAGGTTTTGTTGACACTGCAAACAATGAATAACACTATTTCACAAACCTTTATAAAATTAAAATAAAAATAATAAAAATATTAATTCATTTATTTATTAAGAGTGTGATTACATGGTATGCGGTGCTATGAGGCTCGGACACTCTTTTTAAATGACGTGTCTGTGTCGATCATACATATCGGACACCGATACTCGAAAGATACATATCAGTGAAGTGTCAAATAAAAAAAATATTTGTTAACTTTTTTATAATTTTAGCAAGATTCTAACACAATTTTAAAAAGAAGAAATACATTAATTTTCTAAAAACTCAAACTTATTATATGAATTTTTAATATAATTATAAAAACAAGGAACAAATCCTTTTGAATTAGCCATAAAAATATCTTTCTACTAAAAAAAACTAAAACATACTTGTGCACATAAATATGTATTGTCAATTTATATAATTCATAATTATATAATATACATATTCATGTCCTTGTGTCCTACATTTTAGAAATTATATTCGTGTTCGTGTCGTATCAAAGTTCGTATCAATGTCATACTACATCGACTTTCTAAAACAAGAAACATGTAAAAGGATTTCTCACACAAATTCCCTGTGCAAAATTACAATTCTATGGCTAGTGTGTAAAATTACAATCCTATAAAGTCATAGAGATAAATACAAAATTATTTTGTCAGTTATTTTTTTAGTTGACATAACAAATGCTTATTATATCGGTTCAAGAAAATGTTTTTAGGTATAATCTTTCTCACTTTGATTCTCTTACTCTTTTCCTCTCTCTTTCCACCTATGAAAATCCATTGAACTCTATACTGGACCCTTTCTTACTGTTAGAAACTCGAACCTGCTCGCCAGCCTCAGTTCGGAAGCGCCACTCTCAGGCTCTCCGCTATGATCGAGAACTCGCATTCCAAAGCTAACTCGGTGCAGAGCACGCCAACTAGAAACGCTTCCAGGTTTCTCTCGACGAAGGAAGAGTGAGTGCGTGCATGTTCCTCAAGGAGACCGAATCTGCATCCACTTTCCGCATTTCAAACTCAAAGACGACTAGTTGTTCTGGACAGATCATAACGTGCAGCTATGTTTTCATTTGAACAAATTCTGGATTGGATTTTCTCGCGTCGTTTTTGTGATTGGGGTAGCCTTTTCAAGTGCTAGGATTCCCCTGTTGAATAACGTGGAGAAGGTTTTGCAAGGGCGTAGTTGGTTTTTGAAACAGGAACACAAACTTCGGTGGGCTCGATCATCTTCAAACCAGATTCACCTTTCATCATATAGGATGCGAGACCTTATCCCCCACTTTGTCACAAATATAATATAATAATATATACAAATTGTTTCTTGTTTCAAATTTTAAAGTAAAGAATTATTAAGAAACAGGGCTGAATTGGAAATGGTTTATTTCATATGCTTAATGTTATTAGTTATGATGCAATGCATAAATTCGATTAGAAGATACATTTATTTTAAAATGTATGAGGTGGAATATAAGTGTATGATACATGTGTATGGAAATTCACTAAGTGTTGAGTTTTTTTTTCTTAGTACAATTTCACACCCTACTTACTACTGAAATGTTAAAAAGTTAAAAATTATCAAATGGGTAAAAAGTTATAAATTATTAAAATGGCTAGGTTATATCAACTTGTGATGAATTTGTATCAACATGTGATGAAGTTGTTAAGTTACACCGTAATCAAATTTAAACTGAAATCATATATTATATATGATTTATCTATTTTAATAATTTTTTAAAATTTTATTTATTAAAATAATTTGTTTATGAAATTACTCCTAATTAATAATAAATTCTTATACTGTTGAGTGAATATATATATTTATTTTCTGCAATTCTTTTTTTCACTTTTTAATTCTTATATTCTTCTTCTGTTAATTTTTTTTTTCAGAAATTTCGTATTTTTAAGAAAATAATAAACTTTTCATCAAAAATATATAATTTTACTTTTAAATCATTTCCTGCCGCTCAGGAATTTGTTGGCAGAAAAAATAGCATCGACCTTTGGGGTAAGGTTTGCCTGATGGAACACCACCACTTTTATGTTGTGTTTTATGATTTCAATGGCTTGTAACGAGTCCAATGACAAAAAATTATATTCATATATCTCAAAATTAAAATAATCAAAATTTAAAAACAAAATAAATAATAATAATTAATTCGGTATGTTTAATAGTCCACGTTACTTATGTACCGTCCCGTCCCCGGACGTTGACTTTGGTCAACGCCAAAGTCAAAGTCAACATATGGTGGGACCACTCGAGGGCCCCAAAGAAGGGAAGTCAACAGATTGACCACTGAAGGCGTTGCCAAGAGAAGGCGTCGCCAAGAGAGGGCGTAACCAAGAGAAGGCATCGCCAGGGTAAGGCGTCGCCAAGAGGAAGGCGTCGCCAGGTTGAAGCATCGTCAGGTTAAGGCGTGGCCTAGAGCAGTTACAAAGAGAAGAGAAATGTGGCTTCAAGGCCATAGTTCTGGTACCAGCAGGGAGTAACCTGACTCGTGAAGTACCCACGTCACCTCAGGGAGACCCCCGGGATAGATACAACCCATGAGAGGGTCATGCCCAGGGGTGAACCAGGTGCATGGTGCGAGAGGAAGGTAGATATACTCCCAGGGCGAGTGACTAGAAGTTGGGGTGCATGAGTTGGCACCCAGAAAGTCACCCCCTTGCGCCAAATGCACTTCGAGAAAGGAGGGTTTGCACTATGGATTAACCTAAGTTGGGTTACGGCGCTGTAGGGCCCTCCACGAAGAGTCGCGATCAAGTCAGAAGAACACGTAGCAATAAGCACTGAAAACATCAAGGCTTTCCTAAAAGTTCGCTAAGGTACGCACTAATTCAGTTAAGATTCGAACATTCCAAGGAATATTTTTATACGCTTTCAATGCGCTTTAACGTGTTTTAAATGCGAGAGGTGTATAAAAAGGGATCTTGGGACGTTTGAAAGGGATCCGAGTTTTGACCTAATTCTCGCAGTTTTACACAGAGCATAAACCCTAGTTGTTTTCATTGCGCACCCACTGTGTGCACAAGACGATTAGGGCAACACAGTTTTAGTCACTCAGTTACTTCTGACCACCTTCAGAGCATTTGTTTATGGTGTCCCGATACGGAGGTGCGTCACCTTTGATGTTTCTCGCTAGCTGACTTGATCGTCGGAGTGCAAACGGTCGCGAGGGCGCCCCTTTGTCCACTTCTTTTCAGGTACTCGCAGACGGAGCAAACGAAGGTACCCTAGCTCGCGAGGACAAGCCACGCACGAAGATGCACCCGGTCAACCGGCGAAAACAACTTATATGTGGTATTAAGGACAATTTAATAACAAAATCATGATAAAAATTTAAATTTCAAGCATATTGATTCTAACAACTTTATTTTAATATATTTGAGTTCGAAAAATTGATAAAGTTGGAAGAAGGAAAATAGTTTGAATAGAAAAATAATTTAAAAAATGAATCTTCATTTTTCTTATATTTCAATTGAATAGACTTATTCTGGTACTTCTAAAGCCTCACAACACTTGAAAGAAATTGATAAGAATTTGATATGAAAAAAAAATTAAGAACACTTTTCTCATTTAATCATTCAAAATCATTTTTAAGAACAAATATAATTATAATTAATAATATGATCTAAATGGAATTAACATTGGAATAATAATAATATAAAATTACTTGAGAGAAAGAGTAGGGGCTGGAATATTTATGAATTGAAAAATGATAAAATAACAACTTTGCTCTGTATACAACCTTTTTTTATGTTTAAAATTCCAAATTTTACATAAAATATTAAAAATATTTTTTTTTTATATCATTAATAAGGAGTTGTAAAATATAACAAGATATCACCATACCATATCATTGCTCTTATTATGAATTGATGAAATTCCTTAGACTTGAACTCAAAGGTATGGCTTGGAGTATCGTACTGGCAGAATAAGAAAGTGCAACTGCAAAAAGTTGTTTGAGGCTTCAATGCGGCCAAAACAATAAGTTTATGCCAAATTCAAACTGACAAGTATCAATAAATGATAAAACATAAATTGAATACATAGTTTTCGAAACATAATGTATTTTAATGAAAAAAATAAAATACCAACATAAAAACGATATCAATATATAATATACTTTGAAATACATAGTTTTTAAACTTTTTTTTAAGTAAAAAGTTTAAATTCAAGTCATACAAATGAAAAATGTAATTAAAAAATCTCACCAAAAATTAATTTTAATCAAGTTCTCACTAAAAAACTGAAGTTTTTAGCTTCTCTGCAATTTTAAAATCTTCATATTGGCTGGAAAATGTTTTCTCTCTTTATTGATACGATTCAACGCAAAATTCTATTGTTATTTTGACGAATAGAATGTTCCCTCTGTCTTTGTCTTCTGCTACTTCATGTTGTGATGTTGGTAAATTTCAGGCATGTGTATGATCTTTAAATGCCTCATATTTATTTTTTTATTCATTCTTTTGCGAAAAAAAAAAATCTTCAGTGTATTTAGTTTGAAAAACCTATATGAAACCCTGGATAGCCAAAATTGGTTGAAGCAATGGGTCTGACATTGGGTGTATCAACTTCTTTATTTCTCATAATATATATTCTTTACTAATTATATCTTTAAAAAATTATAAATAATTTTTAATAAATAAAAATAAGAATTAAAATAATTTTTTGATAGAATTCAACACTAAAGAATGTTTGAGATTAGCATGTAATAAAATATTACAGGCTAGGTGGATGATATTTAAAAAAAATATATTTATCAGCTATTTCAATAGAGATGATGTTTTAAGCTTCGTGAATTAATATTCTTATCTTGAATCAAACTTTTATATCCATTTTCATCTCTATTATTACTTTTAAACTATTATTTTTCTTCCATAATGATCTTACTTCTATATGTATCTTCGTATGATTTATGTGTTTAATTATATTCATTCCTGATAATCTAATTGTAAATAGTTATGGCTCTTGTTAATCTCATACGAGAAATTCTTTGGTACGTAATTTGTATACAGCATGTGAACTATACTATAATTCATGAAAAGAAAAACAAATTTAGATTTTGTAAATGATGTCATCAAGTAAGAGCTAGTTGTTTTGGAAACAATTATTATGTATAAGGGTAGGTGTATTTAAAATAGTTTCTTAATTTTATTTATTTGATAAAAAAAATCAGACATAGTTAACTTAAATAATTTTGGAAGACAGGTATGGAGCTCAAAACAAATATAAATCTGAGCTTCCATTTACCCAACCTTTACCAAAGCATGTATAGATACTGTTGCAGATCTTCCTGAAAATTGCATCATGCATCTACTATCTACAAGTCGTTAATTAATTAATATCCTTTCTCTATAGTCACCAGAACCAGATAGATATATATTCAACATGACATGGTTGCTCTTACTTGTCAGTTTCTTGGAAAAGATAGTCAAGAGCAAAGACAAGGGCTGTTTTTCCAGAAGAACACTAAAACCAATGAGGCCCTTAAATGAATTCTTTTAAAAAGAATAGCACTGTATGAATAAATAAAAACTATGAGAAAAAGTGTGATAAAAGGAAGAAGGCAAGTGGATGATCCATCTTTGAACTTTTGAACTTTTGAACTTTTACTGATGCTGTTCATACCAGCTCTGTAAGGTAGTTATTGGACTAAAACATTCTTCATAGGTACCTCCTATATAACAGGTTTTTCATGACATGAATTTGTTTGTACTACCTCGATTACCACTAGTGTTGGATAGAATCCAAGTTGTTGAATACCTGTTTCGAGAGATGTTATAGTTGTGCAGTTCAATTAGAAGTGCCACATTCATGCCATGTCTTTAATTTTTGCTTGTTAGTTAAGTTTATTTGAGTTGATTCGTACAACACAACAAATATGAGCGTTGTTTTATGAAGGGCTATTTGTTAACTATGATTAACTGGAGTTGTGAGCTATAAAGGAGAAGAATGAGATAGAGTATGAAAGAAAACTTCCGTTTATTTCGTTAATGTATAAATATAGTGTACGTTATACGTACTTGGTTCCTTAAATGAGCATGGCATTGCATGGTATATAGTATACATACTATTCAGAATATATTTTAACTCAGAAATCCCCACCATCATCACCGCCGTCCCCACCAGCACCACCTCCAAAGCCTCCTCCAGCGCCTCCACCGGCACCTCCACCAACTCCTCCTCCTACACCTCCTCCTACACCTCCTCCTCCACCACCTCCAAAACCACCACCTCCACCACCTCCAAAACCACCACCTCCAACGCCTCCACCTGCCCCTCCTCCGCCACCAGCTCCTCCTCCTCCTCCTATACCACCACCTTTTCCACCTCCGAAACCACCGCCAGAACCTCCACCTACACCACCTCCAACGCCTCCACCTACACCACCTCCAACGCCTCCACCTGCCCCAACTCCGCCACCAACTCCTCCTCCTATGCCACCACCTTTTCCACCTCCGAAACCACCGCCAGAACCTCCACCTACACCACCTCCAACGCCTCCACCTACACCACCTCCAACGCCTCCACCTATGCCACCACCTTTTCCACCTCCGAAACCACCGCCAGAACCTCCACCTACACCACCTCCAACGCCTCCACCTGCCCCAACTCCGCCACCAACTCCTCCTCCTATGCCACCACCTTTTCCACCTCCGAAACCACCGCCAGAACCTCCACCTACACCACCTCCACCACCAACTCCTCCTCCTAATCCACCACCTTTTCCACCTCCTCCACCACCACCAGCACCTCCACCTGCACCTCCTCCACCACCAACTCCTCCTCCTAATCCACCACCTTTTCCACCTCCAAAGCCTCCACCAGCCCCACCACCTAAGCCACCACCTCCAAAACTGTCAACTAACTCATCTTTTTTTATTTTTCTGCATTCTGCTGCTCCTATCACAAATACAAATGCCACAGCAAGAACTACAACATAGCTTTGTAACTTTCCCATCCTTGCACAGATAGAGAAAATAGGGCAGAAAATGCTTGTTATGGAGAAAGCTTGGGAAGAAAGGAGTTATTTATAGTGGGAACAAGTGCAGACACACCATTAATACACGTAGACTTATGCAGGTCTCAACATGGAACACCGCCAAAAGTTCAACCTTTGTTTCGAAGACAAAATCCAAGGGCCGGTGAAATCTTAATTGTCATGTCCCAACCATCAACTACTTTATTTAAGTACAATGGAGTGCGATTAATAACTATTAACAAAAATGTTAATATCTCGATAACAACAGAAATTCAGAAAGAGATAGTGAAAGCAACTAGCTTCCTCCGGGGTCACTGTAAGTTTAAATACCGATTAGGCTTTTTGGGTTCCTGCAGTAAAGAGAAAAGTTATGTTTACATTATGAACAATAATAACATAACATACATTACATTTTGACACTGTTTATAAAAATATAATATTTTAAATTAAAAATAAAAATGAATAAAATATTAATTTATTAAGATGTGAAATGTATTTTTGTTGATTGCTGCAGTAAATTATCTCATTCATGATCAGGTGCTAAATGGTACATTTCGTTTATCACTAAAGTGGTTGTTCACAATTTTCCATCAAACATGCTCCTTATTTTTATTGTCAAGAATCAGGTTCCTTTTACAAAAATAGTTTCATTTTGGATGATTTTTACCCAAATGGATATTATTTTTCCTATTCTTTTATAAGTTTTTCAATTCAAAACACGACTTTAAAATGTAAAAAACATTCCAAGTACGACTTTACCTTTGTCTAATTTTAAATATTGTTATCGAAGATAATGACTTTAGTTGGTAAATATATTTAAAGCTGGACGTAAGTGGCGAGGTGAAGGGTACAGAGTGATTAATTTAGTTCCATTTTGAGTGTGAGTAAAAAGTGTAGTTAGAAATTTTTTCTGTAAGTGACTGCTGTTGGCAGATGGCAATTATGAAATGTTGAAGACTCTCACGTCTTTATACTGTTCTTTTCATCTATACCTTCCAAGCTTGCCCTACCTACATTGGATTGCATGTGATGATGAGCTACATTTTCAGCCATCTCTCTCAAAATCAAATTAAAAATACATTTCACAGCTGTTAGTGTTTACTCCAGTTTTAGAAATATATAGCATTTCTGGACGTTTAACCACCCCACCACATCTACAACTTGCTTCAACCATATTATTTCATAATAATTAAAACTAATATTAAAAGGTTCTTTTGGTTATAGAATGCTTGTTAAAAAATAAAAGTACCAGCGCTTTCAATGCCTTTAATTAGGTTTCAATGTGCTTCCATCACTGTCTTGTGTTAATAATATCAAAATAAAGTAATAATAAGTTCAATATAATCATCTAAAATAATTAGTTTTGGTCTTGGATATCATCTAAAATTTCATATATACTTGTTTGTTTTATTTAGATTGCTGTCTTGAAATTTTGGTTTGTCTACACTCGATTTAGTTTTGGTTTTAACTTGTTGATTTATGGTTTTTGAAAATTTTGGTAGACTTTAGAGTTTTTTAGTTGGTTTTATCTGTTTTTGATTAATTATATAAGAGATGGATTATCATGAAGTGTTTCATATTTATTTATTCATTATTACCTGATAAAAAAAAAAGTTCAATATAATTATCCAATCAAGATATATAAAAATTAAAGAATGCATGTCACAAATAATATACACCAATTCTTAGAAAACTGGCGTATACATGATGCGTTTCATTTACTATTAGATGAATATTTTCATCGTTTGTTAGTAACGGATTTAGTGTGAATTTCCACGTTTTCTAAATCAGTTATATTATTATAAGGTTAACGTGTTTTGTGTTGCTGAACTTTCTATAGTTATTGGTTCTAATTTTTAAATTAAATATTTTATCTATTTGGTTGTTATAATTTTACATAACAATGATAATGGTTGTAGTTTACTTTGTTAAAATTATATGGATCTACATTTTAATAAAAAAAATTATTATTTTTTCCAGTTGTAATTTGATGTGGGTTTTCAACGTATCAGTATTTCAATAATAATATGATAATGGTTCTCGTTTACTAATAGTTGTTAAATTTTGTTGTGTGTGTAGCTAATGTTGTTCCACCTAGGACTTACAGATATGACATGTTTTTAAGTGAGTAAAAAAAATGTATCACTTTTCTGACTTTAGTTTGAAGAGTTGATAGAGTGAGAGAGTTCTCTGTGTGTATATGCAAAGCCTCAATTGTTGGCCTCTTCTACTCCTTCGTTTGCACATTGGTTTCTTCTGCTTCTCATGCGAATATTGTGGGGACTTATATAGGTGGTGGATTGTGAGTAGGTAAATTTGTTATTTGTAGCAATTTCTTCATCAGGTTAGCGCTATTATTAGGTAAGTTTTTCCTTCATTTTCTTCTATTCTTCCTTTAGATGCACATTGGGGCTACTGAAAGGGAAACTGTTGTTGTAAATGGAATATTAACTTTTAGATTTAAATTGGCTTCGGTTCGAAATGTCTACATATTAACAAGTTTAGGGTTCCAATGTTTGCAGGTTCCATGTATTTAGAGCTATTAAGGGTGACGAGTTATGTTTTATTTACTATAGAATGAATGTTTTGATAGTAGAAAATGGTGTTATCTGCCACCTTTTTTGTAGTTTATAACTTTCCCAATACTACTTTACAAAGGAGGTAGAAAATATGTTATGTCACTACTACAAAATAATTAAACAACGATCTCACATTTAAGGTGTTTTTACTTTCCGACTCTGTCATTGAAAATACGGTAACATTTTTTAAATTAATTTCATTTAAGAGAATAACTATTTGCTAGAGCCGCCTTCTTAAACAAAGCGCTTTGTTTTAAGAAGGCAACTATGAGTTAAAGTCGTCCTCTTAAATGAAACGCTTTCATCTACCAAATAGTTGCTCTCTTATACTATTTTACCCTAACACAGAGTGCACCACTTAATCTTTCACATTTCTTTTCTCTGTCGCTTCGTTTTCTTCTGCTCTTTTGTTCTGGTGCTTCCTCTCGTCTTCCTCGAACCTGAATTTTCGTGCTATTGGTAAGTTTGTTTCGAGCTTTGTACTACTTCTTCACCATTGGTTTTTGTATTTTTTCGTTTCTCTTATTTGTTTCTTTTCTGCCATTGTTCAAAGGTCACCATTGTTTCATTGCCATGCTGGTGTTTAGGTTTCTCTGTGCCCCATTTGTTTCGTCGCCGATGTTGTCATTGTCGCCTCACTTCACCATCATCGTTTGTTTGATGACGCAGGGCTGCGAGACGCGATGGTCGATGTGGGTTCTAGCGCAAAAAGGGAGAACGACGACCGTGCGAGAGTAAGGGCAACGCAGGGGATGTGCAATATGGCAGACAATGATGGCATGAAATCAATGCATGACGACGACGCGGTCGCAGGGATAGCACAGTTTGAGGAGGAAGAAGGTGAAATGTGGTGCCTTGACGATGCAGGCAAAGGGATAGATGTGTGCGAGACAGATGATGTGAAAGCAAGCGCTGCCCCATTTTTTTTAATGCATGCATCTTATAAGGGTGGCTCTTACCATAGTCGCCCTCTTTGCTTGCATCTAAGAGGACGGCTAAATAGCCGCCTTCTTTTATCTTAAACATAAGATTACGCGCTGATTAAAGACGGCTAGAAAGTCGTTGTCTTATAGTTAAATAGTCGATGTTTTAAAGCTTTTTTGCACTAGTGTGTATTGCAGGTTGCCCAGGATGTTGACAATTCGTCAACCCTTTTCACAGTTAAACCTAAATTATGAAGATCTTAAAACATCATTAGTCACGAACACGTCAAATTATCGGAAAACATGATTAAGGTGTGATTCAGTTCCCTTTTGGACCCTATGGAGGGGTTCATGACAGTAAAGATCCAACCAAAAAATATAAATAGGAGAGACACTCAAGAGGCACGGGTAACTTTTCAACTTGCAAATTCTACTTAGATTGGCTTGAATCATAGGTAGAAGCGAAAGGACTAAAAGACGGAAAGATCATAACACCTAGAAGTCGAAAAGACCGGAAGTTGAAGTAGAATAAATCACTCTAGGAGAAATTTGAACTTCCAAGAACATGTTATTTATGGATTTGATGGTGATAAATGATCTTATTTTGAACAATTTTGGAAAAGGTATAGGGAGTTTAAGCATGAAGTACTTGTGTGAAATAAAAATTTATAAATTTGTGAATTTTTGTGTACTGGTTATGGGAGGAAGTAACATAAAGTGTATCTATTCTATCAGGTGATATATTAATCAATATGAAAAACAGTTTCTACGTTGCTTATTCTCACAACCACGGTGATGTGTACCGTACGGTCCTCGAGCGTTGACCGGCCTCGGGCGTCACCCAGGCTCATCATGATAAAGGCATTTGGGACGTTTTGGCGCCCTAGGGAAGTGTCCCCTCCTGATACCCACGGGTAAGGATAACCGTGGAGGAGGCGGCACAGTAGGGGCGTGGAGGCCTTGAGCCTTGGCATCCCAGACAGTAATAATAGGTAAAGAAAGATGGTTCTCAAGCCACACCCCCAACATTAGAAGGGAGAGACCCAAATCACGAAGGATCTGTGCATGAGGTGTAGGGACGCGGCAGTATGCACCACTGCTGGAAAACCACTGGGACAAAAACGACCCATGAGGAGGTCACGTCCCAGAAGGTAATCCACATGCTTGGCACGTAAGGAAGGCAGGGTACTCCCAGGACGAGTGACTCAGAGAATGGGCGCATGAGTTGGCACCCATGCAGTCACCTCCGCACGAGTTGCACTTCGACAAGGCAATCTTACACACTGAGAAGACCCTAAGACTGGGAACAGTGTTGCTAAGGAGAGCCCACAGAATATACAAGTCTCAGGCTGACACGTGGACAGAAACACCGGGAAGGTATAAAAGGTTTTACGATAAACAAAATAAGGTACATTTTCACACATTCGCATACCAGTTAACTCATTTGAGAGAATTCAGTTACACATTTCTCTGGACATTGATCTTACGGTGTCTGCGACGAGAGGTGTTTGGTGTTTCCTGTCCAATAGCTGACTTGATCGTCGGAGTGCAAACGGCCGCGAGGGCTCCATTTGTCTCTCTGTTTCAGGTGCTCACGGCGGAGGAAGGAGAACGCTGGAACAGAAGCGAAGGGGCTCCAGAAGCGCAGTTTGTAGATACGCACGAAGGTGATCCAAGTCAACCAGCTGGAACATTTTCCTTATTTCAACCTAGTTTTCACCTTTTTTTTTCTTTCTACACTCTATTATACTGTTTTTTATCCTTTCCTCTTAATACTCTTAATGTTTGTGATCCTCACTCTTAATAAATGAACTTTAAACATAACTTAATCTTACAAAATCGACTAATAAGATGAGGTTTACATCCACTTATATATAAGAGTGTAAACCTCACCTTATAAATCAGTTTTATAAAGGTGAGTTGGACTTAAAGTTCATATAAACTACACATTTGATCTTCTCATTTGTGCCATTACAAGTCGTGACCCAACCCAACACCACTATCGCTCCTCTTTGTTTCATCATCACTCACATTTATGTCTCGTCCTATCGTCGATGTTGTCCCTATTACTATGTATAGATATCTCCCTATTCTAGTTGTTCTATTTTACGATAAAGGCTAATTAGTTTCAATAAAAAAATGTTTTCTTTCAGCAAAGAATAAAATTAATTAAGAAACTGGAACACTTCAGGGGTGTCCCAACCCGTATACAAAATGCAAGATACCTTCACCATGAATGAACAAAGGATTCCCACAAAAAGCCCCAAAAAACCAAAAGAGTTGATGCCATGAGAGCACCTATAAAAAACACTTTCAGCAGAACAAAAAACTGCACCTATATTCCTACAAAAAACAGCTACATTCCTACATAAAACAACATCCAAAGAAGCATTTTACACTAGAAAATATTTTACCAACACCTCCAAGATCAGCATCTGTGTGGTTCGGTTCTATTGTTCCCAACTCCCACAAAGTTACCATTCATCATTATTTAGTTTTTGTATAACAAGAACATGATCTTGGGGCCATTCCAGTGATAGAGAAAGTAACATGACATCTTCCTTTGAACTTGAATATTCCTTCAATTCTTTACACTAAATAGAGTCTCGTAAACCTTGACAACACCAACATCATCAATCCTCCCCCCAGCCAGCAGCAAAACCAAACATAAAAAAACCGGCCGCTGGACCTGTATTCTCTTCAACGCATGCACCTCTGTGATTCCTTTACATAGAACCTTCCTTCCATCAAGAGTAGCTCCCCATGGAGCTTCCACATTTTATCCCTCTGCATCCTCCTCTATCATTGATTTTTCACTACTTCTGTACAGCATTTTACTTGCATCAAAGAACATTACCTTCCACACCTTACAGCTAATTTAAGATAGAATATATACCCATAACATTGGTCAATGAAAAAGTCAAATGACAATTTATTGTTACAAACCAGCAACACCATGTGTTGAATATTGAGACACATTGATTATTCTTTTATATTTTTATTTTGTTGCCATGTTAATGCATGTTAAAGGGGATAAAATCCAATCAGAAAAAGAGAACTTGACTTTCCTTACTTTATGTTTCATCCATACCCATAATTGGACTTGTGCCATAGTAAAAAATTTCTTTGCATCTATCTTTGCTTGGTTAAAAATAATCTTGTTCCTATGCTTCCAAATGCACCATACCACTGAGACCCATAGACTTTTCCATAATTTGTTGCCTTCTTGATTAAAACATATACAAGAAAATTGTTCGAAATGATGAATCAAGTCATTGTGGTTTACCGAACTAATCCCTATCCAGCTAAAGCACATATTCCATACTTTAATTGATACCTTGCATGACACAAGAATGTATGAAGTTGACTCCTCCTCCCTCCCGCATAATACACATAGAGTATCCCCCAATATCGCACCCCTTTTATGCAAATTCTGCTTGGTTGCTATCCTCTCTGAAAGGGCCCTCCACACATAAAACTGAGCTGAGGGCATAACCTTTAAATTCCAAAGATATTCAAAAACCACTGATACCCCCCCGGATATCTGATTTACTAACTTATTATAAGAAGATTTTATCGAGAATGTGTATAATGGAGAATCATTCCATAATCGTAAGTTCTCTTTATCTGGGCGTAGTGACACATGTGATATACTTTCCATAAAATCCTCTACCATAGTTCTTTCCCACTCAAACCATTCTCTTCTCCAACTAAATTTCCACTCTCACCCTTCTGAAGACCATCTTCCGAAACTATAGACAGTCTTTTCTTTAAGCTCACAATTATTATATATTCTTTCGTACCTTCCTTTGAGTTGACCATTGGCTAGCCACTCATCTTCCCAAAATTGGATCTTCTCCCCAGATCCAAGTTGTCAAACCATATTTGAATTGAACCAATTGTCACCTTGGTCTGAAAGGCTGACTTTGGATAAATCATTCCACCATCTAGATTTATACCTGTTTCGATTCGGTGTAAATGAATTTGTCGTCCTCCACAATCCGTACTTCGATTCAAGAACATCCTTCCAAAGACCATTCTCAGAGGAACCCATTCTCCATAACCATTTTGCCAAGAGTGCCTTATTGAACAAATCAATGCATCTGATACCTAATCTTCCCTCCTCTTTCGCTTTACAAATGTTCTCCCAGCTAGTCCAGGCAATTTTCCTCCCTTCCGCTCCCCACCCCCATAAAAACTTTCTCTTTAATTTTGCGATCTCCTTGCACACTCCAACCGGGACTTTAAAAAAAGATAGAAAGAATAGTGGTATGGCATTGATAACAAATTTTATAAGGCAAACTCTACCCGCAAAGGAGAGGTTACTCCCCTTCCATACCGAAAGTTTCTTTCTAATCTTCGATAACACTGGTTCCTAGAAAGAGCATCTAGTTTGATTACCTCCAATAGGTAGACCTAAGTATGTGAATGGTATATCCATTAGGCCGCATTGGAGTATTTCCGAGTACATTTTCACCTCATATCTATCTACTCCAATTGCACCAATTTTACTTTTGTGGAAATTTATTCTGAGGTCGGAGCTTAATTCGAAACATCTTAAGATAGCATTAATGCACAAGATATTCTGTACATTTGATTCACATACACAAAGGGTGTCATCAACAAATTGGAGTAGATTCACATCCACCTCTTTATCCCCAACTTTTAATCCCGAAAACAAGTTTTTTCTTGTTGCTTGTTTTACTAGTCCAGCCAAACCTTGTGCAACAATCAGAAACAAAAACGGTGCCATGGGATCCCCCTGTCTAAGGCCTCTAGACAGTTTAAATTCTTTTGTCAGGCTACCGTTTACCAATACTGAGATAGTAGCAGATTCAAGGCATGCTCTAATCCACTGTATCCATTTTCCACAAAACCCTAGTCTTTTCATCATGTAGAGTAAGAACTCCCAACTCACCGAGTCGTATGCCTTTTCGAAGTCAAGTTTTACAATCACCCCGTTTTTCCTCCCTCTTTTCAAATCATCCAAGACTTCATTCACTACTATGACACTATCTAATAATCCTCCACTAGATAAAAAAAAACGATTGTGTCCCATCTATGACTTTCACAATAACTTTTTTAATCCTTCTAGATAGCACTTTGGTCAGGATCTTATACAAACATCCTACAAGTGAGATGGGTTTATACTCTTCAAGAGATTGAAGATTCTCAGACTTTGGGATCAGCGTTATGAATGAGGCATTACATCCCTTCGGAATCTTTCCTTCACTGTGAAAGTGTTTTAGTGCTCCCATCACATCCTTTTCTAGCAAACCCCAATGCTTTTTAATAAAACCAAAGGTTACTCCGTCTGGACTAGGGCTTTTACTACTATCACAATTCCAAATAGCATCCTTAATTTCTTTTTCGTCAAAGGGATCAGTCAAGAACATGCTATCAGAGGCTGTTAACTCCTTAAATTCAACATTATCCAACCTGACACCAATATCCTCGACAATCGACATCTTTTACTTGTAAAATTCTTTCACCAACTCCTTTACCGTATTTGGTTCTTCCACCCATTTGTCAGAGATATGGCAATGTATTCCTTTGATCTCATTCCTCACCCTCCTCCATTTAATTGATGCATGATAGTATTTAGAATTGGAATCCCCCTTCTTAAACCATAGTGCTCTTGACTTTTGTTGTAATAAAGATTCATTCCTCATATTGATATCTTGTAATTGATGCAAGAGTTATCTTTGTTCTCTGATCTTATTTTCATCCAGTTCATCTACATCATCTCTCATATCAAGCTCTTGTATTTTATTCAAAATATCAACTTTGATCTTGTCTGTATATCCAAAGACTGTTAGAATATATGGCCTTAAACGAGAGGGGGGTGAATTGTTTAAGAGAGGTTTTTGAAAACTTTTTCAGCTTGAACAAAATCTTTTGTGTGAGTCCAGATCAGAATTTCAGTTAGCCAAGAATTTAAGCACAAAACAACAAAGCACCAGAAAAACAATCTGAAATCAATACAAATGTAATCCTATTCCACTCTCTCTTGAGAAAACCCAAAGCTTGATGTGGGTGTTCAAAACTTGAAAGCAATCTTTCACAACTGAAAAACTCAAATTTGTTTCTCTTATCTATTATAAAACATAAACAAACCATTTATACCTTTCAAAGATTGGTCAAAGCATTTAATAGAGGAGCGTATTCAGTTGGAAATCATTTAAAGCACATTCAACTAACAAAACAAAATTTTGTCAGGATTTTCAAAGAAACAATCGATTGAAACCACGAAACAATCAATTGTTTTGGTTTGACAGCAAGTCAATCAACCAAAACAGTTTTCAACATTTTCAAAAACACCTAAGAGTAAAACAATCGGTTGTTTCGACAAAACAACAGGTTGTTTTTCACTTAGTTTGAAAAACAATTTAAACTAAAAATGGTTTTAAAACACATTAGCTTTAGATTCAACAAAGAGTGGATTACACATTTAAACTCCCCAGATCCTATCCTAAACACAGCAGCAACTCCAGCCTTGCATCAAACGCGTGGATTTGGATTCTTCAAAGCCTTTGATCACTATTGATCAACAAAGACATCTTTGTTCCATCCTTTCAAGTCACTCTTTAGCATTTTCAATTTCTCTTTTAACACTAAAATTTTGTTTCCCTAAACCAGATAACTTCCCCATTTATTTTTAACAAAGTTGTCAAACTCCTTATCTTCCTGCCAAATGTCAAGAAACCTTAATGGTTTTGGTCCCCAATCTGTCATGTTTGATTTTAGCACCAATGCACAATGATCAGATATTTGTCTATCCAATACATATTTTTTGCTACCCAGCCAAGGTTGCAGCAATTCAAAGGTGGTTAAAAACCTGTCAACCCTACTCTTAGCCTTGCCATTAGGCTTATACCAAGTATATTTCCTTCCAATACAGGGTATATCAACCATCTTCATATTATCAATGAAATTATTAAAACCTTGCATTTCTCTCTTATTACCACTGACTTGACTAATCCCCTTTCATTCCCCTTCACTTCTTATAGAATTGAAATCCCCCAATATGCACCATGAGTTACAAGGTTCCATTTGTCTGATTTCTTTTAATTCCTCCCACATTTGCAATTTCGTATGCAGATTACATGAAGAATACACATTTGCAATGACAACAGGAATATTACTGTCCCTAAAAATCCCAAGGAACACTATGAACCATCTATTATTAATATGATTAGAACACTGGAAAAAAATTTAGTGCCATATTGTAAGAATACCACCTGCTCCATTAACGGGTTCGCTGTATAGATAATCTATATCATTATCCCCCTATAACTGACAATAATTGTTTAAACTGACATTTACCATTTTCAGTTCTTGCAAGCATACCATTCTGACACCTTCCTTCCTAATGATATCCTTAATATATTTCCACTTCACAGGACTCCCAAATCCTCTCACATTTATAGATAAGATTCTCATTGATAACCCATATTTTCCCCCGCTTCCCTTTGGGATTTTAAAATCCTATCCCTTTTTTCAAGATCTTCTAGGCTTACCATGATATTTCCTTCATCCCCACATGTAGCACCTAACTGTTTACCCAATTCCCATAATCTAATTGTTTCTAAACTTCCATGTTTTAACCAAAATAAACGATTGTAGTTGTTTATATCCATGCCAGAAACAGAATTACTAATTTGAGATAAGACTGACCTTATATGCTTGTGTTCTTCCCGCTTACTGTTTTTGCTTGATTCACCCACCCAGAAAACTCTTCTTTTTGTTGTGGCAATTGAACTAAAGGACATCAATTCATTGCCTTCCTTCATTTGTTTTTCTGTTCCATCCGAGAACGGTTGAATCCCCTTTTTTCTTTGGTCATTGAAGGGTAGATATGTGTCTTTTATTTTGTACGATCTCGACCCCGCATTAATGTGGCTTTGCGTGTAATTGTGCTCCGCGGTTGCTGTAAAATGATGTATAGGTGATTGCCTGACCTCCCTCAAGGGTGTCCTGCCAAGAGAAACCTCCAGTAGTGAAACCGCGTCCCCCACACTATCTTCTCCCATCGTCGACATAGTTTGATGGGAGGGAATCCCTTCTCCTAGCTCTTCCATTTTCGTCGTAAGCGGTAGATGTCTCCGACTCTCCTTCGCTGCCTCTACTGAGTGGGGGTGAAAAAAGGTGGTTGCGTCGTCATTCCGAGGTTGCCCATGGGCATGGAGTGCAGCGGCGACGTCTTTTCGAGAGCGGCCAAGGACACACTGTGTGGTTGCATCGTCGTTCCGAAAAAGCCCTACCTGTTTTGATTCTTCTAGAATGTTCGTCCTTTCCGCATTAAGCGGGCTTCCAAGTGGCCCAAACCATACTAAATCCTCCACCCTACAAACATTTGGGTCAGATTTAGACAAAGTCTCAATGTGTTTTTTTTCCTACACCTCTCTTCCTCATCCGCACAGGGTGTCTGGTTCGAAATGCATTGGGTCGTTTCTGAAGGCCCATTTTTCTTTGCCTCGTCAGCTCTACTTATGGTCGTTGGTGTTACAAACCCTATGTTTTCCTTTCTTGTGGATAGGCAGATATTAGGTGTAGATATAGCCCCTAGGGATTTTGCCAAAACAGGGGTACTGATGGTTCTGATCGCCAGCGATTCTGCACGAACGTTGGCGGTGCATTGCTCATTTCCATCGTCGGTTCCTCATCAACAAACTTTCTTGCATCTTCAAAAGCCCCATTCCCCGAGCGCACAGAAACATGAGACGCAATTGAATCTACATTTGTTTCGGCTTTGTCCGATGTTTGGCCCCAATGGCATTGGCAAAGTTTGTGTTCAGGAGTTGTGCATTCTTCCTCCCCTGATATATAATACAGGATTTCGTTGATTCTCATAAAGCGGGTTATCTTCGCCTCACATCCCACTGGTACTCTAACTTTAAACCTTGTATACTCTAGCTCATCCAGTGTCATTGTTGCTTCATCTACCTCAATCAGGGTTCCTAGTAACGTCGCGATATTTTAAAGCACTCTGTATTCCATAACTTCAACGGTAAGCCCCTACATCTCACCCAAACCAGTTTATCCACCGCTACAAATTAATCTTCCCATGGAATAATGGTATCAAACAGTTCTTCGAACCACTCTTTGTTTTCCTCTATAGCTTCTTTAACCTTCGTTTCGTTTTCCCCCATCAATAAGACATGGAATCCACCCAAAAATTTATCCTTTTTGTAGTTGAAGCCTCCTAGAATAAAGCTTTCGTTCAAGCATGATATTTTGCTTAAATCTGAGACCCTCCCAATATAGCACTGTTTTAACCATTATCTTGGTGTTTCTTCCACTCTGAAGTGTATAGCATGCAAACTTGCCATGTTTTGTGGTTGTGCTCTATTTCTATCACCATTCTTGACAATGTTTGCATAAGAGTTTGTTCCTTTTGCCCTCTACACTTTTTTTACCACTTTCTCTGCCCCTATTTCCTTCTTTTTAAGCTTTCCATTCCATTCCTGTCTTGTTTTTGTTGTCCTATTGTATTTCGGTCTATTAGCATTTAGTTTCCAACTTCTGATCCATATTGTGTTCAACTGGTTCTCCAACTCCCTAATATTTTGCACTCCCTGAAATCTAACAAAATCGAACATTTGCTTCTTAATGTTTAATCTTCTGGATATGAAAACATCGCTCACCCTTCCCCATCTTCTAAAAATCTTTCACAAATTTGTTTCTATGAGATCAAAGGGGAAGTCAGAGGAAAAGAAAGGTGTCCCCACACGTATTGGTTAGGTCGTTTCCATTTTATTCTTTATTTTTAATAAATAAATGTTGAACACTTGTTTTTTTTTTGCTCAGCAATGAATAAAATAAATTAAGAGAGGTACTTCAAGGGTACTTCAACCCATTTACAGATCCAAGATCCTTACATCATCCTTAAAAAAGTTTCAAAAACAAGAACCTACTAGTAACCAAAACATATTACACAGTAAACAAGTGTCTAATACTCCCCTACAACACCACACGTATCACCCATCAACCATAATTCTCTACTCCAAAAAGGGGGATCCAGAACATGACCTTACGTACCTGAATTCACCACTAAGAAAAGAATAACAATAGAGCACAAGTCTCAGCAGTGTCACCACTTGTCCCCACATTAAAAAGCCAACAAAACACCGCATATTCTCTTAGTCCTAGGACCATAGATAAAGAGTAACTACGTAGGTTCTTTTGACTTATCAGAACCTCCTTCTTCCTTATTATACTGCTAAAAAAACAACGCTTATCTTCCTTCCGCTCTGCTTCCCTTCCCCTGCAACTGCTGACGCTCCTTTGCTTACATATTTTAGCCTCCTTGAGCACCTGATAATCCCACAGTCCCGCTTCATTCGACCTTGTGCCTAACATCATAAGACTTGTTGCCCAATATGTCCCTGCACCAAATATGGGTCTCCGCAGTGCACGACCCATCAGAGCCTCCCAGTTTTTAATAGCAGTCCATATCCAGAATTCCAATCCAACATAACTTGATTTTCCTTTCATTCTAGTTATCCCCTCTCTTCCAACTCATGTAACAACAACCTTTAGTTCAGTTCAGTAACCTTGTAGGCACAGCATGGGATTGATAATCCAGTCAGAAAAGGAATAATTAAAAACATAAGTCCCATGTTTCAGCCTTAACCACACAGATAATGGTGCTAAGTGAAATATATCTTCAGCATCCACTACCCCTTGTTTAAACACAACCAAGTTTCTTTGTTCCCATATACTCCTGATAACCGCAACCCATACTCCCTTCCATACCTGATTTTGTTTGTGATTTAAATGAACTAAGTGAAAGCTCTCAAAATGGTTCATAAGGTCCTTATGTTGGGCAGACAAGATACCTATCCACCTGAGGCAGAGAGACCACACTTTTTGTGCAAAACAGCAAGATAGAAAGAGATGATGACTTGATTCTTCCGCTGCCTTACAAAGCACACAAAGCGTGGAATTGACAACCATACCTCTCCTAGTGAGATTTTCGTATGTTGGAAGTCTCCCAAACACAACCCTCCATGCAGTGTACAACGCCTTAGGTAGCGCTTTAGCTTGCCATAGGAGTGAAAACCCGTTATGCGATATACCAGTGATAGAGTGACATAAATTGTCTTTTATTTTAACAATTTTAGCATAAATTGTTTGTTATTACCTTGTCAATCATTTTAGAAGTTCCATTATGTACGTAAT
Source organism: Phaseolus vulgaris (assembly GCF_051622355.1). Classification (NCBI taxonomy): domain Eukaryota; kingdom Viridiplantae; phylum Streptophyta; class Magnoliopsida; order Fabales; family Fabaceae; genus Phaseolus; species Phaseolus vulgaris. Next base: position 31,288,474 of record NC_143500.1, on the reverse strand, counting down.
TATTTTAAGTGTTTTGTTGTTCAAATTGTTTGGTGTAAATTATTCTTACAAGTTTTGGATTGACGTCAAAACGAATAGTTTATTTAAAAAAAACATTTTTTATGTTATTTAATTCAACAATTAATGCAGAATGCATTTTTTACATATATTGATTTATGATTTAATAGACATAAAAAAATCATTTATTTTTTGTTTGTTACATTGGGTAAAATATTGAATGACGTAAAAATAATTTTATTATGTTGATTTCTACTTCAACCAAAGTAAAACCTCTTTTTAAGTTCGTTGTTGATCTAAATTGACATAAATTGGACGTTGACATAATATGTCTTTTTTTAAGCCAGTTGTGTTTACGTTCGTTTCTCAAAGTGATATGATTAAATAACTGACGTAAAAATACAAAATAGTAGTAAAGGGAGAGTGAAAATATAGTGGAAACTTAAGATTGAAAGGATGAAAAAAATATATGAAACAATTGTATATGAAATGTTATAGAATTAGTTGAATATGGTAATTATAAAGAGAGCTAGTTGAAATTTATGTACAACATATTGTTAGTGAAGTTGAGATAATTGAGTTTCTTGAACTAATTCAAAGAGATGGTGTGGAGGGTGGTAATGAAAATATTATGAATGGTGGGTGCTGGTGATTTGCAAGTTGATGAAGTTGGTGTTGGAACAAATGTGTGTGCAAGGTCTAATTACCTCTTTCTATTTTTTAAAATAAAGTATTTTTCTTTATCATATTTATATTGTTTAATATAATAATTGTTTTGATAAAGTCTTTGATAATAATTTAAGATATAATATTATAATAGATATTATGATAATAAGTTACAATTTTTTATAACTTTAATCTAAATTATTCTTGATCATAGAATTATAATAAAAAATTATAATAATAATTCTAATAGAACAATATATGGGTGATATATAGTATTCATCGCATGAATATTACTAGATATCTCGTTTGTTAATTTACATATATAAAATGATAACATATGGATGTGATAATGGAACTTATTTGAATGAGATTTTCGAATGATTAATATTACTTTATATATAATGTTAATGAAAAATATTAATAAAAAATAAATATTTTCTTTAACCTAAGATTATCAGATAATTAACTAGTTATTTATTATATTTTAATTTTGAATACCTAATATTCTAGAGCACTTTTCGAGTATGGGATATAATTATATGTTTTGGAATTAATCATTATTCGAGAAGGAATCATGAAACACTAAGTAATAAGTTTAAATTCTATACTAAAATTAAAACGAGTGTAAATTGAATGAAAAAAAATAGGTTTTTTAAGTTATTCATTTTATGTGAATGTTTTATGTATTTTTTTACAGTAAACTATTTAAATTAATTATCTATTAATTATAATACATGTTTAATAAAAATATTAACTTCCTCTTTAGAATTGTGTTGATATTTGTAAATTTTATTATAATATTTTTTTATATGGAGGAAATAGTCCTGTAAGTGTTTAATATATATTGTTGACTTTAACGTGTTTGTATTAAATGTTTGTAATATTTAGTTATATATATAAAAAAAAACTATATTGAGTATCTTTTTGAGATGTTACATTCATATAGATAAAAAATAGTAATTTCTTGTTAGAAATTTAAATAAATCAACGGTTTATACACAAACCAATTATGTGACGTTGTAAAATTTAAACATAACTTCTATATAATAAATAATTAAGTATAATCAGACGTTTAATTATTATTTTATTCAATTAACAAATAAACTTAACCACATTTGACAAGTAAAACACAAATAACTTAAAAATATACAAACTCATTTACATTTGTTATAAAATGAATTTGTACATCGATCCCATGCAACTTTCAAATAAAATGAATCCTTCAACACTCCTATATAAATATGAATAGCATGATTATAAGCATTTATTCTCATAACATCTAAATTTACAGCTACCACACCATTATCTGTGTTGAACTTGATGAAATTGAGATGAACAGCTTCACTATGGAGAAAAAATGGCTACAATATCAGTGAAATAACTACTTTCATTTTCAACAACTAAGAAAAAAATGGACTAACAAATCAAATAATTGGAATAGCTGGATCGCAGCACCATGTGATTCATCAACCACCAAATTCTTGGGGATATCCTGTGCCTTAATTGAGCTACCCTAGCTAGCTGTTCACCATTTCAGAAGCAACCAAGTTCACATCCTCAACCATACAATTTAATGTTTTTGTTTAGATTGAGGAGGAGATTTGAGAGAGTGGATTTAGAGTGATTTGAGAAAAAAGTGTAAAGAAAGTGAGATTGTTTGAATTAAGGTATGTTAGAGTAGATTTGTAAGAAAAGTTTATTGAAATTTGTGAGTGATATGATGGTTGTAAGGTTTTTTTTTTAAATATATAAAATATAAATTTACAAATTTATCTTTTTTTTTAAATATTTAAATAATAAAGTATGAGATATTTTTGTGTAAATTTTAGTTAATTAAAATTTTATAAATGCATAAAAAAATATTTTTATAAAATCAAATTAAAATTAAAATTAATTTTTATTATTATTGTTTATAATTTATTATTATTTTTATTTTTATTTTAAAAATTTATTTTAATTACTAGTATTGTTTATAATTTTATTATTTTTTTATATATTATTCCTATTTTAAATTTTAAATATATTACTATTATTTCATAGTTTTTATATTTATATTACTAATTTATTTTATTTTACTATTACTATATAAATACATTTACATTATTATTATATATAAATTTATCTTTAAATTTTTTTTATATTTTAAAAGTTAAAAAATAATTCATTGATAAACCATGAAAATATTGACTTGTACTTACTTTGACTTTTTGTTAAGGATAAAAATGAAAATTGATCATGCTTACATGTCTTTTTTGGATGATCTTTGCATACATGAATGAAAACTATTTTACAAATATAGTGTCTTTCCACGTCCTTAAATCAGCTTAAATTAATAGAAACAAACATGATTTATTCTGCATTTCTATCTTCGGTAACAGTAAAAATCCAAAAACAAACACAACTAAAAGCATTGCACACCATTATTACCTTACTTTTCACACCACACACATGCTAAAATATACTATTTAATTCAAATACACTAATGCTACTTTTTAACCAAAAAATATTTTAAATTCTTTAGCCAATATTCTAATATATACTTATTATTAAAATTGTGTACACAAAACTAGCTAATTGTATAGATATTTTGATTTACATTGGAGTTCAATGGTAGTGTCTTTGGCACAATTTTTTTTGTTTGGAAGACACTTTTTTGTTTAAAGGACAATTTTGAGTAAAATAGCTACAATGCAAAATTTGCATAACAGGGAAGTCCAGAGAGGAAGGTTTCATTACATATACGTATATCTTATAATATATCAAATGCAGTCTGGAACATGTGTAATAAATGACTAGGGTAAGTTTAGTGAATCATAATGCTTTGTTAAATCATTTTTTACCATTTTCATTGTCTTAGCTTCAACAAGCAAAATAATATTCTATGGAAAAGCATGTGAATTTCTATCATTTGGTGTATTGAAAACACAGAAACAGGTCAGTTTTCAATCAAGCAAAGGTTGATGTAGAGAAAATATTAGCCTTTGCATAGGTCCAATCGTAGACATGGATGAAAACATAAGGTAAAATGTATCAATTTCTCTTACACTGATTGAATCCAATCTCATATCTTATGTATCAATATGACTACTAAACAAGTTAATTGAAAGTGTAAGCATATTTTTGTTCATCATAAATCTATTATAGCCTAATGCTTCTCTATCAAATCCTACAAATATCAATCTTGCTCTATAATGTTGAATTTTGTTCTCCATAATATTCATTTAGTTAAAAGAATACTTTTTTCTTTTAAAGGACGGAACAGGGGTTGGAGGTCTTTGTTATTTTGAATAGTAATATCGTATCTTACAGGATTTAGCATAGCAAAATGTTTAATATTTTGATATCTTGGGAGATTGTCTTTGCAAGCATGAATAGGGGAGCTTCCTAAGAGAAGGAGAACCTATGCAGAAGAGGAGCTAAATATTCCCTACTCAAATTTGATCTCCTTCCAGCTTGAAGACGTTGATATGCATAGAGGAAGACATTCTTTTTCTGCTACAGAATCGTAAATCAGTAGTGATAAAAGGAGTAACAACAATTGGCTATAGGTCCTTGCAGCAATAGATGCAAAGTTGTGGTTATAGATATGAAGATGTCCTTAATGTATATTTTGGCTTTCATGAGTGCATTTTTCCTTAGATGGTCAGAGATGCAGTATTTTAGTGAAGATTATACTTGGTAGCAACTATCCAAAGAATTTTTGGGTATTTTGTAAGTAGCATTATTTTGACTATGTGGCAAGGAGGAAATATTAGTTATTGGACATTGGGATGGTGGAGGTGGATAAAAGGGTGGTTAAAGTTTGGGTTTCATTGGGAGAGAAAGCTGAGAAGGAAAAATGTCACAGAAGGTTTTGGTTGCAACAAAATGTGATGAAAGCAACAAAAAATGATGCAAAAATTGCTGCAAAATTTGGAGTAGTTTTTGGTTTTTAATATGTGAAATTTGTGATGGGGAAATGATATATGCAAAAAAACAATTTTAGCTAGGTATCAATGACTTATAGAGTATAGTTGCTCCAAGCAAGTTGCTGTTGTGGGAGCTGTAACATCTCTGTCACAATTTGTAGTCTGATTTGGCCACGGAAAGTGTAGCAATGTTCGGGTAGTATCTTTTTGTATAAAGGTTGGGACACTGTTCCTTTTTATTAAATTTATTCTTTGTTAAAAAAATAGACCTGAGAAGAAACTATCGATAAAAAAAAATGTGTCTGCATCATCCCTATAAACAAGCTTCTCTTTTTTAAAATGGCATCAGACCAACATCTAAACTAGGAGTTGCACTATAACAAAGACAAAAATCGAAAAACAGAGGTTGTTAAAATTGTTAGCTGTGAATCTAAAGATGAACACAAAATAAATTTGTAATTTTAAATTATTTAATACAATTATTGACACATGTCTAGGTTGTTGGAGATAAGAAGAGATGATAGTATATAAGTAGTTCATCTTATGAGGTGATTTTATAAAATTGAATTAAGTTTAAATTTATTTTTAATATTCAGAGTCATTTAAAATTTATACTAACGAGAGTTTCAGACCAATTCGTTATCAAGGAATATATATATATATATATATATATATATATAATAAATAACTTTGTATGTAATTATTTCTTTAAAAAGTTATATATATTTAAGATAAATTTTAATTAGTTATCTATTCCTATATTATAAACTAAAATATATAATTCGGAGAGTGAGGCTAGCTCTTCGTGTTCTCTCAATTACACACGACCAATATTTTTTTTTTCTATTTTCTTATTTTATATACATTTTTATATTGCTCCTACAAAAATTTTCTTTCAGAAATATTAAAATACCATTCTTTGATTTTATTTTTATTAGTATATTTGATCTCCTGTCTGTTCGTTCCTTTCTTCATATATATTTTTTATTTCTAAATGTTTTTAATTTTTATATTTAAAATTATAAATAACTAAAAATTATTTGTTTTATTTATAATATAGTTTATATCTTTTATTGGCAGTGAAAAATATCCTCGTTCTTTTGTGAAAATATAGTTGGGCCTAGCTTAGTGCGACAGTTATGAAGAGTGTTTTAGAGAGGGCTTCTTCTTCCTGCACCCCTACATTTTTTTCCTGCACTCCCACAATTTTCTAAATCCTAAAACTGACCTTAATCTTTTACTTGAAAAAGGACACCGTGGTTACCAGAAATAGGGATTTGGGAGTGTGCTACGGATTCATCAATCTGGAACTGAATATTTTTTTTTTCCGGATGAGGGGGTGTTTCAGAAGCAATTTTTGCATAAATTGTTGATTTCCGAATTGCTGAATCCAGAAGCCTAATTCTGTTACAGATTCGTGAATCTGGAATGCTTTTTTCTGAATTACGGATTTCAGAATCCAGAATGCATATTTCTGTTACAGATTAGTGGATCCGAAATGTTTGAATGTGAAGTGCATATTTTGAATTATGGATTGATGGATCCGAAATTTTACCGAAAGTGTCAATCCAAAATTTTTCCGGATTCCATAATCCATAATGCAAAAAATAAATACAGTTCAAGTGCATTTTAGGGTTTTTAAAAAATAATAGGGACAATTTAGTCTTTACATAACATTATGGGGGTGCAGGAAGAAAAATGTAGGGGTGCAGGATGAAACTGCCTTTAGAGAGATGGGTTCAGGTTGAGCCCACGTTGAGCCCAATAAGGCCCGAAAATTGCTTCAGGCAGCACAAAGTAACAGTACGAGAGATGAAGCTCTTCCAGCGTTGCGCGTGGGTTGTGTGCGTTCTGTTGTGGAGTTTGATTTTGCAGCAGAAAGTGTGAAATTGGAGAGAGAGAGAGAGAGAGAGAGAGAGAGAGAGAGAGAGAGAGAGAGAGAGAGATGGAAGGTGCAGAGGAAGGAATAGAGAGGGTGGTGGACTCGAAGGACATGCAGCAGCAGACCAAAGCTTTCGACAAGCTCACTGACCGCGTCGAGGATCGCCAACTCGATTCCTCTCGCGTTCAAGAGGTTCTGTTCACCCTTTCTCTCTCATCTTTTCTTGTAATCGCTTTCGAAATTGAAAACACGTTCAGAAGCGCGTTTATCAGCTTCTCAAAATCACGTCCTAAAACTGAAATCAAACAACCAAACGTTGCCATAAAATTTCACACAAGCGATTCGATTCGTGTTAAACTGAATTTTGCGGTATTGTCTAACGATATTGCAGGCCATGGCATCAATTGCTGCATCTGCTGAAGCTGACTGGCAAGCCATGCGTTTGAGGTAAAATCATTCCTAATTTTTTTTTCTGTCTTTTACATTTGATTAATGATTAATTAACTCTTAATCTGTATTTTTTCCCCTGGTTTTAGGGAGAAAGAATTAGCTGCTGTTAAGATAAATGCCGCCGATGTCGACATTATCGCTAATGAATTAGAGGTAACTTTTTCGGTATGTCGCTTTATAAATTTTCTAATTTTTTTTCAATCAATTGATGTATTTATATATAATTGTTTTCAAAAGCTGGATAAAAAGGTGGCTGAAAGGACCTTGCGCGAGCATAAAGGTGATGCTGTTGCTGCAATCCGGCACTTGCTTCGCTAGAGTTGTGGGAATGGAAGTGCCAGAGTTTAGCGAAATCATACTTATCTGAACACAGACTTTATACAGAAATCATAGGATTCATGCGCCGAAACATGTGTTTAAATGTTTACAAATTTATTATATTCATAATCAAGTTCTGTCAGCACTTCAAAGCATGATAACTAACATAAAGGAGCTAACAATAGATTAGCTTAGTTGTCTTGCGTTGTGCTGCTCTTCTGTTTGGTGCGGATATTAGACGAGACTTTGAGCAAATATAAGCCGATAGAACCAATCAATTAATGTTTCACGAAGGCTAGGGAACCTAGTGGCATGGCTAGTGTTTTGCTTTGGCATAGATATTTCTAGCTTGAATTGGGAAAGTGGGGAGTGAGATTTGAACACAGGTTATCACCATAGGTAGCACCCGTTGGATCATGGAAATAGTTTGAAAAACAAAACTCACCATTCCAACAATGTTTTCTTGAGAAAACTTGGGGTACCCAAGGAAATTTAAGAGTTTTGGTACTATTATTGTTTTACTTTAAGTTTAATGATTTTCTATTTAATGAAGTTTTATCCCTCCTTCCCTCTCTTTTTTATGTTTTAAAATTCATTCTGTTACTGACTCAAGCAATACATGTATCAGAATTCTTAGATTTCTCCGGGTACCATGACAATTCTGTTCTTTCTCTCATGCATCAAATTGACCAATTGGAACTAAACGAATGGCTAAGATGACATACGATAGGATCTTGAGTTCTTGATCCTTGGATCATCTATGCATAGTTATTGGAGCGTGGAATAATTGGAGTCTTGTATCTCCATGTTTGTCACCAATATAGGCTCATTTGCATGTTCAACGTGAAGCTCCTTCATCTTCAGTTCAGTGCTTAATGATTTTTCAAGTACTGTGGTCAAATAGAAAACACTGTACTTAGCATGCTCTTGTAAGGTATTGTGTGCAAGTGGTTATGACTTATTTGCACTATTTTTACCACTTCCAAGTTGATAGAGGCTAGATTCTCGATGTCACTTGAAGTTGACATTGTCGTGAAGGAAGCATCCACTATGTTTTTGCCTACTTTTTTCCGTATTAAAGAAAGATTCCAATAAAACATATAGCTGCAATAGTTCTTCATGCTATGGAGTCTTTTTTTTATCTTTACTTCTACGATGTCTTTAGAGCCATTACTTTGTTATCCTTTTTTTCTTGTTTGTTTGTCGGGGAATCCACTACTTTCTTTATCTGAAAATATAATGCCACTTCCCAAGTGATAAAAGTAACCTTAGTCCCGAAATAGGCTTTATAAATTCCCCACCATGAAGTTGTTTCAGAATTCTACAAGTTGCATGAGATGCTTCCCTCCATCCATGTCAAATAACTTACATCACATTTTTCACTAAACAGGAAATCGGTAGGAGGGAGGAAAAGGGCTATGTTTGACCCAACCTTTTTTCTTATTGTTTAAAAGTTGTTTTTAAAGTTTAAATTTGAAATGATTGTTGCCTAGTTGTTTTATCTGAAAAACTATTTGAAAGGTAACTTTTTTGTAACATCAATTAATTCAAAATGAAAGATTAAGGCGTGTAATTTAATTTTAAAATTTATTTTAATTAGTTTTCCCTTAAAAAATTCTTTCTCTTTTTTTTTCAGTTAAGATCGTTATTTTTTTTTTTCAGGAGTTTTTCTTTAAATGTATTTGGCGCAACTTTATTAAAGAAGAATGGAAAGATAAAGTTAGGTCAAAAACTACCTAAATACAAATTATCAAATCAATATTCTCTTGAAAAACTCATAATATCATGTAAAAATATATCATTGTATATGAGTAAGGTTTCCACAATATTATTAAAAACAGTTTGTTAGAAAAAAAGGGGCCCTTGATTTGAAATTATATATATATATATATATATATATATATATATATATATTCATTTTCTTTAGTTTGCAAAGCTGTGTATAAGAATTATTACAACAACAAAATCTTCACTAGGTCAGATCAATTTATAGATCAAATGATAGCATTAAAACATATTAAAGACCAAATATTCAAGGTTATTTTTTATAAGAGATTCTTTTTGAAAAATTCCTTTTTAGCATGCTTGGATAAATTTTTATAAAGAATTTGAAATATTTTCGACAAAATATATTGTTTGGATGGAGAATTTTAAAACAAATTTAAATTTTAAAAATTTATGAAAACAATAGAATTACCAAAAATTAGAAAAATAAACTTGTTTTATTTTCTCAATTAATATTAGCATTGATATATTTCATAGTCATATTTTTGTTGATAATTGCTGAAATTGTTTTTCAATCAGTGTCTTTGAAGATATTTTTTCACAACGTATGTCATATTTTTTTCAGTGTTAAATGGGAAAACTTTTGAACTTATTTTGAGTGAACTGTTTTCACTAATCTCAGAATCTCAGTTAGGAGATTTATTTAGTCAACGTGTACGAAAAAATAACTCCAATTAATATTAATTGAAATAAGAACGATTAATATCTGAAAATAATTTTGATTGATTCTAATAAAAAAAATTCCTTTAAGCGTTTTTTTTTAAATTGTAAATTTTCTTACAAACTTGTGAATGTCTTAATAATCTTCATATCACCCTTTACCCATGTAATTTACTCTTCTCACTAATAGTTTCTACATAATATTAAAATTCATGTAATTTACTCTCCTTAGTAATAGTCTTGTTGGCTTTTTTATTGTACATGTTCAAATCATCTCTTATTTCGGGTTATCTTTTTCTCAACTGATACTACATCAAAGTCTTCTCCTTAATTTGTTAGGAGTTTGCAGCACAAATAAGGACTTAAAAGTTTGCAACGACAAGTTAAACAATGGATCCTATTCAAATGAAGGAATAACTTATGTAATAGAGTTAGGAATAGAAAACAAACTAGACGATTTTTTGGTTTTGAACTTAAGATGGCATAGACCATTTATGAACAGTAACCCAATTCACTCCATGAGGAACCTGATTATACGGAAGCCTCACGTGTGTATCGGGGCCACGGATAAAAGAGATTTTTTACTATTTTGGTGCAATTTCTTTTTGAAATGATGAGAAGAAGTTGAATTGAAAAATTTTACCACAAAAGGATAAGTTGAGTCTCATACTTCAAACAAGAGAAGTTGTCATATTTCAGCTGCACTGAAGTATAGACCAGAAAAGTGTCATGATTCAACGACTTTTGCGCAAATTCTCACTATGCACAACTTTGACTAGCAGATAGACATTCACAAAGTCGTGCAGTTAAAAGACGATTTTTGCTTCTTTTTTTTTCTATATAGAAGTGATATCACATGACTTCAATCCAATATAAAAATAACGTTATATCCAATAGGAAATCAGACTTTTACAGTTCGGTTAAGATTAACAAAAGGAACGGCCAATAGAATGCAGAAACAATTTGAAAATTACTGTCTATTCTAGAAATTATTATCTGTACTGGTTCGATTAGTTGAATTGATGACAGCCAATGAAATTGTGAATGGTTCATTTCAAAGGCTGTCTGATGTGCTAAACTGCACTTTTTGCTTCGAGTGGATAATGAAGGAGATCCAACATTAACTTAAAAACACTGACTTTGTGATTCTAATCTATCTAGTCAAATGATGTTCCCACTTCTTTTCGCCACCTTCTGTACAACTTTGAAATAGTGGCGGAAACAATTGCATAGAATAAGTACAACGCGGGTGGTAATCGATCCAATTGACAAGACTCTAAACATTCAAAACCACCAATATGAAACTTAAAAGATGGCACAAGAGAAAAAGAAGAGTGACCCAATCACTATCAAAAGTTTGGCAATTCCCACGTTTCTTTTATCAGTTTATCCCTCTTCTCCAAAATAACTTGGCAAATGTTGAAGGACTCAGATCAGCTATGCTACAAATTTCCAAGACCAGCTGTTTGTTTGTACTAACTCATCTACTCCAGCAGCTTCGGTAAAATATATGCAAAAAAATCATTAACCATCAGAAAAAATAGCTCCAAGGTTTTCTAGGACTCTTTTTGGGTACTTTCCTTGCTGGCGGATCGGGTTGCCTGGAACTGAATGGCATACTGTTTTTGCAGCTCTCTAAGCCTATCAAGTAGTTCCGGGAACGTTGGCCGGCTTGCTGGATCGCTGGTAGGAACAGACAAATTAGTAAGTTGGAAAAAAGTTTGATAAACTCCCCTACATGGCTTCAACATTAGTATGTAAAACTACCAAAAGAAGGCAGGAAATAATTGGAATCAAGGATTTACATAAAAAAAATTGAGTAGCAAACACAACAACCCAAGGTCAACTATGGAACCAAGAATTTCTTATTCACTACAGTCCGAAAATGTAATTGGGCTACATCAAGTAGGTAACCTAATATTGAATAAATAAAAGGGCAAACAATTCCAGTATGATGAAACAGCAAGAAAACAAGAAGATTGTTTAGGTAAGCTTGCCAACTATTGGAGCACAAGTAAAGCAACTTCTATATTCATTTGGGTGATAACTGGCATCCTTGGATATTAAAGACTATATTTGGAGGGTTGGGTTTGGTTTGGGGTACAAAAGTTTAACAGAGATTAGAATGCTCACGTGTGCCAGCAGCTCTCAATTATAGAAGCCCACCGTGGATCGATATTTTTTGGAATTTCTAGCCGTTGATTCATGAATCCTACAGCTCCAATCACCTGCAAGATCCCTAGAGGAACAGTTGTTCATATATGCACCAACAGTGATCCATATTCCATAGTTCATAAAAAAAAATCTTCATATTGAACTGGGAAAACATTATGATATAATAATTTCCAGTCACCGTGGTCTTTAATGACGTAGAATGAGCGTAATTCAAAAACTAAATAAGCTGAAACTAAAGACACAATATAAACACCCAACGTGCATCCTTTATGGAATAATAGTTCACTCTCCAGTTTGAAGCCCCGGAATAACAAATAACTTAAAAAACGATAAAGCCAATCTCTGCAATGGATTTCGGTTCAATAAGCTTTACTGATTTTAAACTTCGCAAGTATATATTTCGAAGGTTCATGTACGCATGAAAGCAATACCTGCATTGAGTTGAGATTATCCCAAGGTATCTTTTCAGTTGCAATTTCCCATAATATCACTCCAAAGCTATAAACGTCAGATCTGATGTTCCCAAGAAGCAGCAAAAACAGATATTCATAAGTCTGAAATTTGTTTAGAAACATCAGTAGAGAGAAAGAGTAATTGAGAGCATAGATAGGACATACTTCTCATCGGAGGGTTCATTACGAAGAACTTCGGGTGCCATCCATTGAGGCTACAAAACAAAAAAATGCTAGAATCAGTAAGATGTTTTTGAGACTCTGTAGCATTGAAGAATATGAAGTGGACAATTGCAAAAATATAAGAAATATTATGTCCCACTGAAAAAAAGGAGCGTACCGTGCCCCTTCCAGTCTTAGTTGTGAGATATGTTTCATGCTTAACTCGTGAAAGACCAAAATCACCAACCTGTTCAGTTAAAACGTCATCAAGATATTGTGTAGCTTAGTGTTAGAACCTTTACGCAATCAAGGACAATTTCAAACCAACATTATAGGATAACTAGAAAAGTGAAAAGTGGCAGACCTTCACAGTCCAGTTCTTATCAACTAGAAGATTTGAAGACTTCAAATCTCTGTGGATGATAGGTGGGTTAGAATGATGAAGATAATTTACGCCCCGTGCCTGTAGAAAGAATATGCTGTAAGCTTACAACAAGCTTCAAACAATGAGAGATGCTTTCTAAGATACTAAAGGAATTTATATTTCTAATAGCAAAGTCAAAATTACGTTATGCTCCAGGAACAAAACCCGAAATAAATTAATACCGAAAAGGGAAAAAAGTGAATGATCCATTGTTATACTAAATAAATAGCATCATAACAATGATCTTATTTAGAAGGAAAATGGATAAACACCATAAGATCTATAATTCTATTACTAAATACTTACAATATCCAAGGCCATATGAACTCTCCGTCTCCAGTCAAGTTTAGAAGTGTTTCTGTGTAACAAGCGGCACAAGCTTCCACTGAAGTCATAAAATACAAATGTACACAGCAATGATTAACCCAGCTAAGTACTCTCTGATACCTAGCATAGTAGACTACAATCATATGCTCTTGATACAAATGGGCAAAAAGCAGAAGTTCAGTACAAACCGCGGGAGAAACTCTGTCACGATGCAGAGACGTTGAGGTGAAGTCACGGCCCCCATAAAGAGAAGAATATTTGGGTGTCGAAGTCTTTTCATGACAGACACCTTCATACAACAAAAATATCATCAAATCAATGCAAGACAAGAAATTGTAGGGGGATGCCAAGCACTCGGGAGGTTTAGACGAGAAAAGTGATTAATACGGTAAAATAATCAAGTGGAAGAACAAGACACAGTTCCATATTAGCTAAATTCTAGATCAAATTCCCAGCGATTATGATAGCTACGGCACTCAATAACTAATAGTTTCTGCACCGATCCAAAAATTTTCCGATTATTTTAAACATATTATAGGAAATTGTCAATCTTGAACATATAATGCAAAATCTAGGATGTAAGCGTCCATCCATATTACCATAGTAAATTGGATTATAAAGTCGGATTATTAAAGGAATATAACATATATGGGTCATATCAAATCAATATAAGCAAATATTTAAGGAAGATGTGGCTAATAACAAGATGCTGACTAACCAAACAGTATTGTACTTGAAGGACAACTAATGAAGAGAGAAAAAGGCATCCAGTCACAAAAGGGAAACCACATCACAAAAGCTAGCTGTTGTAGGTGGAGAGCCCAAAGCCTTATAAATCCCGCACTCTAGAAACCCTTGTGTTCATACGGGCTGGATGTACACACTAGCCTAAGTGAATGCTGCAATGGCAGAGTCACCACCCGCTGCTTGTTTGTAACTGATAGACACAGTCTTGAAAAGCTCTAATACCAATTGATAAAGAATCATGGAAGAGCTAGATCACAAAAGCTAACCATTTTAGTTGGAGCCAAAGGCTGTATAAATCTCACATTAGAATTCCGTTCTTTCAGTATAAGTCTCATACTTTACAATTGGATTTAAAATTTCTAACTTGGGACAATCTCTCCCCTCCGAAACCCTTTTATTATCGAAGAGGAGATTAAGATAACGAGGCTGAATTTTACTCAACCAGTCATGCTATAAAAATGATACGTTAACTTTTACGCTAAATGTGTGGATTTACACTGTATTTGGCTAATTGTATCCACTCCACAATGCAAAACAAAACAGAAAAACAATGTAGGCCATCATTCGCCTAAGCAATGTACTATAAACACTGATCTCTTTCGCAAGCTTAGCAAAGTCACAATAATGCCTGTTGATCCTTCATAAAACAACCTAAAGTAATTAAGAAACCTAACACATGGTTAACAAATGAATCAAGTTCACATATTAGAGACCTATGATGCCCAACGTGAATGTGGATTTGTGTGTCTCATAAAATCAATAAATGGTATAAAAAAAAGTGAAAGCAACAAGTATGACATTTCCCTCCCAATTGTGCAATAATTGAGCAAACATCAAAGTAAGGAAGACTATTATGTTTTAGTCGATTTTTCTCACCTAATTACATTAGCAACAATGGTTGTTTTCTACACCTTTGTCACTTCCTTACTAATAAGCAAATTAGGCTATAGGAAAGCATACCTCTTGTCTGAAGGACAGTATCAATTCATCTGAATATTCTTGCTTTGAGAAAACTTTAACGGCAACATCCTGCCAAAACCCAGATATAAGTTGACATCAGAATTTCACTCAGAAGAAAAGTAGGTTGTCTGTCTATAAAAGACGCATTCTAACGTTGTCTGGCTTAGAGTTGCCGTCCACATTTCACAGGACAACCAGCAATTCTGTGTTGCCTTAACTCAAGAATGTTGAATTAGCACCATAAAGAACATTGGTATACTAAATGCTATTAATTTCCAGTTGCAACAATATATAATCTTACACCCCAAAAAAGGTAAGGTAAAGAATGCAACAAAGAAATCTAAGTTGGAGTAAAATTCTTGGAAAAATCATCTATAATGCATGAAATCAAAATAATTGCAGCAAGGAAAAGAACATACTGATCCATACCACAGAGCATGATAAACAGTTCCACAAGAACCTGCAATTTGGAAAAGGAAACAGTTATGTGAATAGCATAAAAGGCATAAACTTGATATTTGGGTTTGCAAGCACAGGTATAATAAATTATGAGAGCTCTAGAAAGAAACGAACAACATTTCAAATATAAAATATTTTTTGTTCTTAAAGCATAGACGTCAAAGGATTATGTCCTCAAGTTTGCCCCTTTAGTTAAGAATGTCTCACCTTGCCCAATTTGTTCTCCAATTGTCAGGTCCTCCCACAAAATTTCATAATCCAAGCAATCAGTGTCCACATCCACTTTATTATTGACAGCACAACTGCCAGCACTCCCACAGCTGCTGGCACTGCTTGTGCTGTTAACATTAAAGGAGGACCAGGATCCTGAAACCTCATTGTTATTAGGGCGATTACTTTCACCTCCCTGGCTTTCTTGCTTCAAGCCAGAAGAAAGAATCTTCTGATTAACTGATTCACTTTCTCGATCATTCTGTCTCCAGGGCCCAGTAGCACGAACTTTGCTTCCCTCTGATCCATCTGAACCTTCTCGGTCCTTTGTTCTCCATGGCCATGATAATGTTTTCCTTTGAATCCAGGCTTCAGCCTTAGCAGGTATGCTCTTGTGAATAGATTTTCCTTCACTCTCGTCACCAGACTCTCTCGAAGATTTTCCCTGGGATTTTTCTTCGCCATGAGAAAACACACCAAAATGGAACGGTGGCACATCACCTCTGGGGGTGCTAGCTCCACTGGAATTAGCATCCTCTCTCTGGTCCGAAAGAACAGATTCCAACAAACTATGCTCAGAATTATGACTTTCACCGCTCCCACCTTCACGATCCACATTATTTTCTCCCGTCCAGATCCTTGACCTTACTTTGTTACTCACCTTTGATGCCTGTTTAATGATTAAAGATGTCAAGAGTCAAGATATACCACGGTATACTAAAATTACAGAAGCGAGAAAGTTATGTCACAAACCAAATTTGAAATTTTTGACGCAATAGCAACTTGAAGTGGCTGCTGAGTGTCAATGCCAAGTTTATTCGTAATGCTACTTCTAGATCGAGTTCCACCCGAGTCCAAATCCGACTCAGTGTTCCTTACACCAGACATCGGAACTTTCATTTCAAGAAAGGGCCGTGAATCACAAGAGACACAAATTATCCCAACTAAGCTTCCATCATCATCATAGAAAGGTGTATTAGTCGCTACAGCTAAGAACTTCTCCCCCATCTTATTCTTGACCGGAAATTGCCCCGTCCAATTCTCTCCCACCATCACACGGTTCACTGTATCATTGGCCAAGCCCAAATCCCGAGGGTCTACAAGCAGCTCAATCCCATCCCGCCCTAAAGCTTCCTCTGCTGTATAACCATACAGATTTTCCGCACTACGGTTCCTGTAAAATTTTCCCCAACCACATTTTTTTTTCTCAAAACAAAGCTTTTAATACAGGTTCCTTGAATTCCCGCAATCAGCACCATACAACATCACATGCTCAACAGTAAACGATATATCAAAGCTCAAACACAGTCAGCACATCCATTTTCCAGTAATGAACTAATCATAAGTTTTGAAAAACTTTCCCATAAATATTTATTGCAAGACACTTCTCTCCACAAGCATTTGTAGTAAGAAGCTTTTCCCTAAGTATTCACAGAAAAGGAAAATCATCCGACTTTCTCTTATGCACTAAAATTAACTCATGCATCATCTCATTTTGAAAAAGTTAAATGAGAAAGTTGCTATAAAAGTCAATATATTCATATATTCCACATCTTCATTAACTATCACCGTTACGGAATAGAAAAATTACACAGAATTTAATAGTAAAACAAATAAAAAAAAGCGATGCGCATTGAGACAAATGACTCACCAGTATATTATGCGACAGTTAAGATCCAATATATGAACAGACTGTCCCATTGACTGCAAAATATTAAGATACTGTCGTTCCGTAAAGTTCACGGCGGAAGGACCACGGCGCGGAGTAGCACCTTCTCCTCCTCCTCCTCCTCCTCCGCCGCCGCCGCCGCCGCCGTGAATTTGAGGATCCCCGCCGCCGCGGCTCTCTCTCTGCAGAGGCGAGGATTGTTTAAAGGAACACGAACCTCTCTTCCACGCAGCCGCCGGTGCATCGGTCCGCCTCCTCGGGGGAGCGCCCAACCTGGAACGCTGCGGAGAGACGGAGTGCGACCTCTGGCGATGTCCGTGTCTCACATCGGAGAGTTTGAGCTTTGACATTTCTTGCTTCAAGTGCGCGTGTCCTTCTTCTAACTGTTGGATCTTCTTCACGAGTTCATCCGTTGGTGGAGTTCCCATTGCAACAGCAATCACAATCACAATCACAATCACAATCCCAATCACAAAAACACGCTATACGCTATTGCTATCGTCCTCTTCAGATATCTGTATCTATCCACTAACAACAAGCAACCGCAACAACAACAACAACATTCATCTTCCTTCTCTCTAGAAGCTACCAACACATATAGCTCACAAATAAATTGATTAGACACACAGATTGCAATAAATTTTCAATTGAAGTTCAAAGTCTTATCTCTCAACAGAGTCAATAAAACATCAAAACAAAACAACAACCTAATCCTCTCTCTATCACTATTATCTCTACCTATATTCTTCACTCTTACTTTTTTTCTTTTCCTTTTTTTCTTCTCCTTTGCCTTTGCTTACTCTTACTTCAACTCTTTTTCTTTCCACTCTCTATCTCATCGTTAATATCTGAATCCAGCTATTTGAACCAAAACAAAAGTTATTCATTATTATTACATCATAAAAGTAGACCAAAGAAACCCCACTCGCGATCACGCGCGTGGAACTTACAGTCCGTTCTCCTTTCCAGTTCTTAGTGTTGGATGGACCAATCCACGACGCACGTGTGTCAACTCTCTCCTCTGGGTGTGCTTTATGTTCTTAACGTACTCTGTCTTTTTGGTTTAAAAACTTTTGAGTCGCTTCATTCGTATTGGTTCATTCTCACACCAACGCTTTTTTTTTTATTCCGTGGAGCATGCTATTTTTTCTCTTCAGGAGGACTCCACTTGTTTTAATATGGTTCAGACACATTTTTTACCTGTTTTTTCCTTGTTTGCAAAATTTGTGATTACTCATCATAAAGTGAAATAAAATAAAACCTCAAAATGTGCAAGCAACAAGATATTTTTCTTTATACATTTTGGGTATGTTCATTGGACTGACACATTATAATTGAATCTGTTACCCATTGTCTATTATAATAATAATAATAATAATAATAGGCATATTTGATATATTTTTAACATATTAAATATAATTTAATAAATGTAAGTATAGTTACACCCATGGAATGCACATTTAAGATAAGATAAAAAAATTTAAAAGAAAATATTATTCTTTTCTTGGTCAAAACACACAATTTTTATATCATTTATTTGTTTATTTATTTTCAGTTGTGTTAGTAAAATAAGAGAGTAGAAATATTTTGAGATATTAAACAAATAGAGCCGCCATTGAAGTAGTAAGTAATATCAGAAGGACTGGCGTGTCCAAAAGGAAATCACGGCTTTGTTGTCTTAAACTGTCTAAATCAAATACATTCTGTATTTACTTTTCAAACTAGAAAACTAACTTTTCTTTTTTTTTTCAAATGGAATGGTTTTACTGTAACTTTTGTTAGAGTGGGTATAAATTTTGTTTCTTATTATTGAATTTTATCCTTGTATATCACTTTATAGTTTTTTTATTCTCATACAACTTGCATTACAACAACAAAAATTTATCCACTTCTTTGTTTTATTTTAGCCTTTGGAGAGAATTTTTAGATTTTTTTTATCTTTCAAGAACCTCAAATTAATACTTTTCTAAGGTTAGTATGTGACACCCTAGTAGATGGTTAAATAATCATTTTAAATGTTGCACAAAAATAAAAGTTAAGAATTAAGAATATTAATTTGATGAATGTAAGTTAAGAATTAAGAATTATAAATATAAAGAATAGTATGACATTTTATTTAAATTTGTAATAGTAAAAAATATTATTTTACATTGGTTTCTTCAACTTCAATGAGTGCACGCACACAATTTCAGAGGGCATGAAAAGATTGAAAGATGGGAAGAATCAGGACATCCTATCGCCGTTTAGGAATAGATATTCCTCAAGAGGGAAAGTACATGAATTATTATTACAAATTTTGCAAGTGTAAATTGTAATACAATAATAATAAATGTATGAAAAAAAGACGAAAAAGTGAAAATATCATTTGACCAAACAGAAATAGAAATATAAAAAAAAATAGACGCAGAGAGGAAAAAGTAATTAGTATATATAAAGTTAGAGTTACATTTCAGGCAGGGTTTGAAAGTTTACTTTGGTGTGAAATAGAGAATAGAAAAATTTATGTCATTCAAATAAATTACTAAGAATGAAATGTACTAGTTAAAATCATTCTGACCTGTGACAGTTTCTTAAATTTGAAATTCAATGCCCAAGCTTTTGAAATCCTGTTTATTTATTTTCTTCAACTACATTTGTTGAACCAAACAAATGATGAAGAACTTGAAAATAATTGGGACATCTTTTCATGGTCTACTTAGAGTTGTTATTAGCATAAATAAATCAATCATATACAAGTTTATGATGATCAGAGTTTTTGCCAAAATAGCAGAGTAATGCAAGAATGTGCGCGGACTCGGTGACCATCTTCATCAAGAGGAAGAAGAATAATTTTAAGTTATTTCTTAAAGAAATTTCTGATACAACTTACAAACAGCTAGATACCAATAAGCCCCGTACACTGGTCTAACAACTAAAACAAATCTCCAGCGTGATGCGTGATTTCCCGAAAGACAGCTGATTTGAAAAGCATAGCAAAGTTCCCTCATTTTGTGTACAGAACATCTTCCCATGGGTGACGATAGAGTGGTTGTTTCAATCTCTTTTGGTCAAAGGTATGCCTGAAAAGGTTAATTAATGAAAAATGAATTAGTTGTAAGTGTGTACACCCAAAAATGATATCTGTTATTTACTTAAAAAAAAACGCTCTTCCTGATAAATAAAGACAATCAAAATGAAACTCACCCGATCAGACCAATGGAGCGTGCCAAAACAAAAAGCCCATTCAGATAGCCAATCCCCACAATTTCGTCAACCTCTTGTTTAGTGAACATTCCGCTACCAGCTAGAAGATCCAAGAAAAGTGACCCAATTGCACCATCTACGTTTAGAACTAGGTTATTTGCCTTGGTGAGGGTGTAATTTTCAACTTCAACAGCATACTCCATGTATTTCACAGACGGAAAATGTGTGCGTGCAAACTTTTGTAGCAGCTCGACTCTCTTATCCTTGTTATCCCTATTCTTGATTCTAATTTACAGAAGAAAACCAAGATATACATTTAGATTTTCAAAGAAACAAAAACAAATAGTAAATGAACACACAAGTATCCACACTACCTGTGCCCTATTCCAGGAACACGGATGCCCTTCTTCTTCATACTTTCAACAAATTCATAAGGTGTAAGACTCTGTAACAAGAAAATGCGTAGTATCGCATGTTAAAACTATAGTTGGATAGCTAGCTTCACAGGAAAAGCCTATTAATCATACCCTGTCATAAGCATCCTTGAAATAGCGAGCAGCATCATCAATGGCACCCCCAAATCGAGGACCAATTGTAAGCAAGCCTGTTTCATAATGTTAGGAATCAAGAATGCCAAATGAAAAATATTAGAGACCATTAATGGAAATATTAGTGCACAGACACGGTTACTCAGATAACAAGCATACTTCAGCATTAGAAAGACTAGAGGCCAGTATTTACCCGATACAAGACAGGAGACAAGATCTTTCCCAGCCCTTGCTGTTACTATAGAATTGTGAGCACCAGAGACACAAGGACCATGGTCGGCACACAGCATGATACATATCTGATAATCACCAATTTAATGCATCAGAAAAATATAAGCTAGAAGATGATCTCAATATTTTACTATACCTATATGAAAAGAGAACAGTACAACGATAGTTTTAAAAAAGAGCATGAGCATAGACAGTTTTACATTCTTAAGATAGACATGCATAAAAAGAAAGGGAAAACAAGATTTAAGGAAAGCTCTGCAAACTGGAGTATGAATAGTATACCTCAATAAATTGAGTACAGTAACGGGGAAGGCTACGTTTGAACCACAAAAGAGAGATAACATCCCCCACACCATAACCATTTTCAATAATGGTAGACATTGGTACCCCAGCATAGCAGGGTTCCTCACCTTCGGAAAATAATGGAAGAGAAGTTTGATTTAGCTACCAAATGTGTCTTGGGACACCTCATTTCCATGTTACAACTAACAAACTTGATGGATCCCAACATACCTCTGTCATCAGAGATGGTGGAAATAATATGAGTTGGAGAACGTACTTTTCCACTCTTAATTGCAATGTTTAGGTCTTCGGGGATTGGTGGAGGAGTAAACTCTTTAATGGGTGTGATATTCCCTTCTTCAACCTAGCAAAAGAAAAAAAAAATCACGATACTCAAGCTAATCTCGAAAACTTAACGAGACTTCTTTAAAACATTGCTCCTTATGGGAGATGGAGACAACGTAAAAATATCAGTTAGAGATGAAAAATTCAAGATAAACTAACCAATTTATCAAATGTTTCCTTTATTGCAACTTCAAAAGCTTCATATGAAGTGGGAACAACAGCTCCAGCTTCTTTTAGTGCCTGATTCTTTGCTTGAGCAGACTCCATCTCACCGCCACTTTTTGCTCCCTGATTTATAAATTTGCCAATGAACATCAGGAATTCGCCTCCCTTATTATAAATGTAACTGAGAATTAGTCAAAAAATAATGAGCCAGTGACATACAGCATGACCAAATTGTACTTCAGATTTGAAGAGTCGTGCACAGGTTCCGCTAACCCAGGCAACAACTGGTTTTGTCACTTTCCCCTGTTTTAGGGCTTCCACCAGAGAATACTCATCTCGCCCACCAAGTTCCCCAAGTACTACTATCATTTTAACCTGAGGTTTGATGTAAATACAGACTGATCATTCACAAGAAAATTATAGGCTCCAAATTCTTCACAGTTCTTTATGAGTTGCAGATATTCTGTACAGTAATCAAGATGAAAAAGAAATTTCACCTGTGGTATGTTGCTAAACCGCAAAACATGGTCAGAGAGTGTGGAACCTGGGAAAACATCTCCGCCAATGGCAATGCCTGTATCAAGACGGAACATTAAAATATAATTCAAAACTATCGTTAAAGAAATACAGCAGCAACATACACCCTGGCAGTACCTTCATAAATTCCATCAGTCACACGGGCAATACTGTTGTATAACTCATTGGACATCCCACCCTGCAATTCAGTAGTTTTTTCTTCTCTCAAAACCATTGGTGTATACATAATAAGATAATATCAAAAGAAATAAAGCTCAAATTCCAAATTTCTTAGCTGTTTGGTAATCCAACATCGGATAACCGTAATTTCACTATCAAAATGTAAGCACATCATCTTAGCTATACTAGCGGGCGCCCCTACTTACCAACAGAAAGGGGGTGAGCGAATGCTGCCTAGTAACGTTACAGAATCCTATCACACAGGTTTACTACTACCAATTTTCACTGTTAAACAGAACTGCACTTCGATATTAAATTGATACATCACTCCACAACCATAATTTCCACTATGAAATCTACAAGACCGAGTGCTCACCAATATATTAATAGAAAAGTATCTCTCCTTCTTTCAAAGTAGTACTATATAAAAATACGATATCCTTAAGAAGAGAAAGGTTAGATGGAACAACACTACGACATAAACTGAAAAATGAATAACTACATACAGATTTAGAAACAAATCCAACAGATCCAGGCCGGTAGAGCTTGCACTGAATTATGTTGTCAATTGTTCCAGCAGTGTCACCTATCTTAAAACCACCAGCTTGAATTCCTCCGACAGTGGCTGGACCAATAACAACCTAGCACAACATCATCTCTAAAATTAGTATTTCCAGCCTATTCTATTTACCTATGAAGTTTGTTTATTTAATTTGAATTTCCATTTCTTCTCTCACCTTATTGTTTGCCCGAGCATACGCTATCAATTGTTTAGTGTCTGACTCAGGCACACCTTCAGCAATAATAGCAATAACTCTAATTGTCGGCTGCTTTAAAGCAGTCATGGATGATGCAGCCGCACTGCAAGTATATCAAACTATTTCGTGATACCATGCAATACAATACTCCTGGACTAAAAAAGAATAGCCATGATCATAGCAATACCAACCTTCTAAACGATGCAAAATTGATGAACACATCAGCAGTAGGGTGTGCAGCACAAGCAGCTTCAATACTGAAAAATAAGTCAACATAAACTTAGACAAACAAGAATTTCCTTTCATTACAGGTCACTTGGTATTCCAGTCCAGCGGCATGTGCAAGTGGTAAAGAGACCACAAAAATGAAGGGAGAAAAAAAACTCTTGACTATGTTTGGTTCACCAAGTCCAAATTTATAGCAAAAAAGAGACAATTTGTGCATCACGACACACATACTCAGCATGAACTGGGATGGCAATTTCCTCCTGACCAAAAAAGAGCTTTTGAAATCCCTCGGAACCAGGATTAATTATTCCAGCAACTGATGGTGTTTCTCTACCTGCGAATAAAAAAATTGGATCTTCCATTAATAAAAAAATACATTAATGTAGCCCTACAATTTGCTACTCAGTCTCGAATTGTAATAAGGATTTAAAATAATAAAAATTGATGATGCACACCACAAAGAAAGTCAAAGTCAAGCATCCGCTGGATGGGAAGTTGCTTGTAGTTGTAAAACAGAGCTTGTGTAGTACGCGAGAATAGTTGTCCAGTGGCCATGACGAAGAAGCAGATAGATCTGTTAACATATACTAATGCATTACTTTCTACATTGCAGTATAAACTAGATACGGTATAAAGCAATAATTGAAACCATAGTAAAAGACATCTAAAATTCTCTCAAAATCACCTATAGATATCGAAATCTCTCTCCAGGATTCAGTATCAATCAACTATTTCAATTTTAAGCAGCAAGACAGTTAAATTCTTAAAGATAAATCATTAAAAAAATAACCACAACACTCTAATGACTTATTGACACTCTAGCCTAACAGTTATATTACATAACAGCTCTAGGATCACGGGACATATTAACAAACCATAAGCAGATCAACCAGATTCATAATGCGCAAAAATCCACGTGTCATGCATGTCATGAAGTCATCATCAAACGCACGCAAGGAAAAGGAATAGAGCAAACAAACCAAAATGTGAAACCTCTGAAACTTGAAAAGCAAGAAAAGAAACCACTCAGCGTAGGCATTTACGAAGAAAAACAACACGCGTTCCAGACTCTAATATAACCTCAGAAAAGGCAATGCAAAAGTACATCATTAAGTTCCTAACTTAAAGAAAGAAAGGAAACAAATTAACGAAGAAGCGAATTTGTCAAAGGAGTGAGTAAATGAGACCGAAACCTAACCGAGTCTTAAACCACCACCAAACAGCTACCCTGACAAGATGGACGTGACGTTAGGCATTAAGTTCGATTCAAACAAAATTATAAAATCTAACGATGATCCAACGTAATTACTGCAACTCGCCAGATCCGAAATTCCGATTATAATTACACAAATTCTTTTGAAAGAACAAGATGATATCGTGAATGTGCATGATGTGAGTTTTGAAATTGGGGAAAGAAAAAACGAGAGAAATGAAATTGAAGCAGATTAGAGAGCAGCGAAGAGAGAAATGTGATAAGATTGGTGAAGTGAAAATGGAAGGAAATGGTGAAAGGTGATCTGAGATTGAAAGAGAGAGTGTACCTGAACGGAGTGAGTTGCTATAATTTAGGATGATTGCAATAGAGAAGTTAACTTTTATATATAACCAAATGAAATGAAATGACAAAATGAATGAGAGTGGTCACGTGAGAAGGGTAGTTAGCATAGCTCGTGAGTCACCATTATTATGAGTGGTTAAAACCTCATCCACATATATACATTCTCATTGACCAACTTCCATAACTCTCTCTCTCTGTGTTTTGCGAAACAGAAGGTGGGGTGAGCACTGGCAGTACCACTGGCCTAGTTGGTCTTTGGAGAAGGAAGCAGTGACTGGTTGTGTTGTGTTATGTTATATGTGTGCGTGGTGAATCACACCCCAAGTTTTGTTTTATTTTTTATTAAATAATGACACATTGAAACCTTATCTAAGTATACAATTCTCTTTCTTTGTCTAAAATTTTAATTTTTTTTTTATATGATAAAAATATTCTTTTTATATCATTAATTACAGATGATAGTGGAACAAGTGTCAGTATATATTGTTCTTTATATTTAAGGCTTTAACCAAAAAATGCACATTGGAGTGGCCCACCCTTTTATATTACAAAGTTATCACATCACTTTCGACTTTGATATTAATTTTAGCCCACAACACGTAAATACTATTAATATAATGATAAATATTTTTACTAAACGACTCTTACTTTCTCTATAAATATATTATATTTGGTTCACTCATTCATTATTTATTAAGTTTATGAAAGAGAAATTATGAACAAAATAATAGATTTATTATGAGAATATTAATTATTTATAAATATTAAAACTATAGATAATTTAAAACAAAAAATAAAACAGGTATGGATTTTTAAGAACTAAAGTTTAATATAAATAAATTTTAAATGAATCAAATATATATATATATATATATATATATATATTTCTTTGTTTTATTAGAAATTTTAATTTTCTAAATCTTTTTACTCTTTTTACTTTAGAGTATCAAGATAATCTTATTTATATTGTACTTACATCTTTAAAGAGGTAGTAAAACAAAGACTAAAGTTAAACCAATAAATCTTTACTCTATTTTCCTTTTTCTTCTTCTTTTCGAGTTATAAATGAAGAAAAATGTTTTCAGTGTAGGAATTGATATTTTGGGTTATCATGGTAGACACGGTAACCCTAGATAAAGAGAGTTAATTGTATTCTATTCAAAATTTATATTCTCTATACGTGGAAATAACTTGTATATATGATTAATTATAACATTTTGGAGTATTTTGTATAATATAAAAGTGTTGAAAACGAAAATATCATAATCTTTTTAAGGTAAGTTGTGGTTACATACATTATTTATTATTAAAACACTAAGATAAACACGTTTAAATAATGAAATATATAACTCAAGTGATAGCTTTAAACTTGAAAAAAAAAATAGAGATTAAGACAGTTTTATTTTATATATCATAAATGATATTAGGTTGTTTAAATTATATTTTTTTATATTAAAGTAAGATCACTTAAAATTATACATAACTAATAAAAAATAAAGATGCAAATGTAATATATATATATATGTATGCAGAAAATACTTTTTATGTCGGGTTTAGAATTGTCGACATAGAAAATCTGTGTTTTTTATGATGGTTGTACACCTGTCATGAAAAATTCAATTTTTATGTCAGATTTAAAGAAATTATCATAGAAAATTCACTTTCTATGACTCATTTGTCTTTAACCATTATAGAAAGTAACACATTATATGATGATTAAAATTACACCCGTCATAGAAAATATTACTTTTTATTACATCTAATTTTTTAACCATCATAAAATGTGTTATTTTTTATAACAGATAATGTTTTAACCGTCATATAATGTATTATTTTCTATAATGGTTAAAGGCAAATCAAATATATTTTATGACAGATTCAACAATAATTGTCATAAAAAGTGTACTTCTTTTTAAAATATTTTGTGATATATTCATTTTTCTACTTACATAATGTACGTTGCATAATAAACACATTTCTCAAGTAGATATTTTCAAAATAAAAAATTAACGATTTAGCACATAAAAATTATAAATTTGACTAAAAGTTTAATATGTTAAAGTTTATACAAAAATGTTAACTAGTTATAACATTATCATTTACAGTAAATACTTAAAAGTTAATATATTGACGTTCATACAAAATTGTTAACTAGTTCTAACATGATCATTTACACTAAATACTTAAAAGAAATGATGTCCATTTCTCTTAAACCTCTTGTAACACTTCCAACTTCAATGGAGATGGATCACTGAATATCTACATAATCAATTGAAAATGAAATTAACATTTAACACATTTAACATATTTGGGTTAATTGTATATTACATCCATCCACAAGTCCTTAATGTTAACGAATATGATTTTATGCATATGCCTCATCACATAATACTCGCACTCATAACTTCTCGTTGATGTGAGCACTACAAGTTAAATATAAATATTATAATATAATAATTTATACATTACAATTTAATACTAGTAAGACAAATGGTTTACATTTTGTGCAATATATTGTAGCTTCTTTCTGATAACATGTGGAAGTCCTTGCAACCTTAAATGAGCTTCCACAACTCTATAAGTAGTTACATACATTAAAGTTTTATTAATTTATAAATCATATAACATAGGAAACAAAATAGTAGAAAACTTGCACGTCTAGTATATTTCTAATTGTTAAACTATTAATTTTCTTGTACAATGATCACAAGATAACAACAAGAGATTGTCGAGGAATAATTACTATCAATTGTGATGCAAACCAAGCCCACAAGGAGATGACCAAGGATGCTAAAGCACACAAAGAAAAGTCATCTCAAAGTAGAGACCTCACCAGAGGGAGCATTGGACAAAGACAAGAGCACCTAAAGTTCTTTCTGCTAGTCTTCTTAATGTCTAGAAAAATGTTGTAAACAAGTTGGGCTCCCTTGAGGGGTCCAAATAGTAAAGTAAGCAAGAATAGGTCTATATAGCAATAATAGGAGGTGAAGACATAAGAATGGGCCTATGAGATGTCCATTAGGGTAGGAAGGAAACCCTACCTTCTAGAACATGTGGAATGGTGCGACATTGACAAATGTCAACACCTAGCCGCACCATATTTTGTGTCTTCCTATTATACCCTCTTTTCTTCTCTTCCAAGGCTCCTAAATCTATAAATAGGGAGACCTACCTCATGTATTCACAAGTTGAAATTAGAGTAAAGAAATTATGCACAATTTTTGTGTGATTTGTGAGTGAGTGAATCTCCTCCTAAAATTGGTCTTATCTTGTGAGAAAGGAGCTCTCAAGTGGCGGCCTCCATACACTCATCTTAGTTATTCCATCACATCAAGTGGCGTGTCTCATCCTAGCTCCACATTCATAAGTTCTTCTTTCATCATCTTTTCCATTAATCCATTCCTACTATGTTTGTGTCAATTCGGTTTTCATATTCTTGTTCTTAGTGTTGCTTCCTTGTTTTTACAATTCGGTCCATTCAATTGTGTTGCTCTTGCTTATTCAATTTTTGCACCATATTTGTCATCATCATCACCATTAATTGTGTTTTCTCTTTGCCTTATGGAAATGAACATTCACATCTACTTAACCACTTGGTTAAGTTAATGTCCAGTGAGAATTTTCCTTAGGTTATCACCTATTATTGTCTTAAAATCCAAATCTAAGTAAAGTGTCACCATACAAATGAACAATCATAAAATCAACTCACATCAAATTGACGGTGACCCCTACAATGGAAACATATTTCTTCTTGTATCATGATATCCCACATTGTGGACATTGATGTAACTTGTCAAATTCTTTTTTGTATAACATACAATCATTAGGACATACATGAATTTTTTTATACTTCATACCCATTGGACACAATATATTCTTTGCATCATAATTATGTGTTGGCAACGTATTACCTTCAGGAAGCATGTCACTCATCAACTTAAGAAATTGTGTGAAACTTTTGTTAGTTCATACATTTCTTGCCTTCACTTTAAACAATTTCAATACTGCTAACAATTGAGTGAACTTAGTGCATCGTGGATATAAAGGTTTTTTTGCATTACTGTATAAATTCTCGTATCACATGTGCATGTTGGAAGACATCATGTCCTACATCACGAATCAATTCCTCCAGTTGATCATCTATCTCTAAATTTGTGTAACTTTTTAGGAAACCATCACGAAAAAATGCTCTCAAACAACTTCAGTTGGTAGTTTTCGCTCATTCAAAACAATTCACACAAGGACAATAGAATCTCCCATTATTATTCAAAACATTCACCTTTACAAATACAATAAATTGTTGTCCATTTTCATATCATGTGTTGTATGTTTATAATTGATCCAACTCCGATCATTTGTTATGTTATGTGACGTAACAGAACATGTAAATATATATTTATAAATTTACTAATACAAATATGAAACTTAAGTGCTTATTTTAACTTTATGGATACTAGTGTATTTACGGATCGGGTTGGATAGTCTTTGGGTATATCATTTTGCATGCATTGTTGCTAAATTTTAAATAACATGAAAACTATAAATGCAATAAAATCAATATTAATACCAAATAAATATTTTGCATACCTTGATAGTGTAGGTTGAAAGTTCGAAGACAACAACATTTGAGGAGATTCAAAAGAAAAATTGGTGCATTCAAGGAATAAAAAATAAAAACACAAAAAAAAATAAGAATATAAATATATTTTGTTATAAACCTATAAAAAGTTTGGATAAGTCATACAAATTTAAAAGCAACACTAGTCAACATTTAAATTCCAACCAAAATATATAATACAATCAATCTCATGCCATGGTGTAGAAAAAAAATAAAATAAATAAAATATATATATATATATATATTTATATTTTCGGTGAGATGCGTAAATAACATACATCTTTTATGAATGAGACAATTATGTTACTCATTTAATGTAAAATAAATAGTTTAATCTTCTTAATTTAATGCATTTAAAATTAATTACATTTATCTTCTATATAAACTACTGTAACTTTTTCTCTTAAATTATATAATTTAAATTGTTGAATCTCATAAGTCTTAAGTCTTGAAATATATGATTCACTCTTTATCTTATTGGATTTTCACTACTACAAGATCTTAAGTAATATCTTTTTTAACAAGAAACTTAAATACATTTTATTCTAAAATTTTCCATCTTCAGTGGAAGAAACAATTAAAGAATATTTATACTTGAAAACTAAAACAAACAAAAAACACTCTAAAACATAAATTAAACATATTACTTAGAACTAAATTCAAATAAGGACAACCAGCTTTTCATTTTAGATCCATTCTTATCATTGCCATCAATGTCATACTTTTTACACAAAAAAAGTTTATCAAAAAGATTTTTTTTTTCTCTTGGTGTCATTAACTTGTTAAACACTACAAAATATTTTTTATTTTATTTTGACCACATAACTTAAAGTATCAAGTACACATTGTTAGAAAAGATGGCTTTAAGCTAGAGGGGGGTGAATTGTTTAAAGGGGTTTTCGCAAACTTTTCAAAGCTAGAATGAATTTATTTTAGAAACCAATTGATTCAGCAATTCAGTTAGCCAAAACAGCAAGCAAAAACTGTAATACTAGAAAAAACAATCGGTTGTTTCTTCGAAACAATCGGTTGTTTATATCAGCAAACAACAAACACACTAAAATTAAAGAGTTAGGGATAGAGAGATTGTACACAATTGTTTATACTGGTTCACTCCAAACCAGAGCTACATCCAGTCTTCTCAGAAACCCTGAGGATATCCACTAAGCAACCACACCTTGATCACTTACACAACAACCAAGAGAATGACCTTGAAAACCTCAAGAAACACACTCTCCTTGGTCAACACTAAGATTGCTGATCTTGAACACCTCAAGAACACACAGCCAATCTCAGCAAAACACACAAACGAATTGTTCAGCAGTTTACAAAGATTACACTTGTTACAGATGAATATCTGAAATCAATACAAGTAGAATCCTATTCCAGCACCTTTGATCAATCTCTCAACTCTTAAGCAATCTCATAACTCTTTGAAAAACTCTTAGTTAAAAAACTTTGTCTCAAGATTCTTAATCCTTAAAAACAGTTTTTCAGAATATATTCAAGAATATAGTTTGTTATCAAATCTTAACAAACTCTTAATTGTATTTAAAATAGATTGGTCAAAGCATTTAATGACTGGAGCGTATTCAGTTAAAGCATTTAAAGCTCAGTCAAAGAAAACAGTTTTTCTGTTATGGTTTCAAAACAAAGAATTGATTGTTTCCTCGAATCAATCGGTTGTTTTGTTACTTAACAAATTTCACCATTTAAAAACAGTTTTCAAACTTTCTCAAAACACCTAAGTATAAACAATCGGTTGTTTCGACAAAACAATTGGTTGTTTCAACTTATTTTGAAAAACATTTTACTTTGATAAAGATTGAGATGCTAATTGCTTGAGATTTAATCTAAGGGTGGATTACAATATTAAACTACCCCAGAACAAAGCTTAAACCAGCACAGCAACACACAGCAAAGCAGAGGCTTCAACATCCTTCAAAGGATTTGGATTCTTCAAAACATTGAACACCACTTGGTTCAACAATCTCCCCCTATTTGATGAAGACAAATCCCTGATGCTTGTGTTGTACCTGATTAAATCTGAAGCAGTTCCTGCAATAGAACTTTGAGCAATATATTGAACTTCTGATATTCTGTTAGCATACAGATAAACATTTAAAGCTTAAAACAGTTAATATCAGAAACAAAATACATGTTACTCAAACTGTTTTTAACAAAATGAAAAACAAAGATATTTAAACAAACTGGAAACACAAACACAACATATATCTCCCCCTATTTGTCTTCACAAATAGACAAAGATAAGAGGTAAAACAAGATATTGTTTCCATTACATCAGAATAAACTAGCAACAGCAGAAGGAAAGAAATTTTAAAACCAGAAAAGAACAGCCCAAAAACAATCGATTGTTTTGTTGACCAATCGGTTGTTTTGTTGACCAATCGGTTGTTTTTCCTTCATTCTTCTTCATCAGCAAACTGAAGATCAAAGATTTGATTCTGGACAGCTTCAATCTGTTCGTCCAGAGTCATAAACCTTGTATCCATGTTGTCAAACCTTGTATCAATCCTCTGAAAGTTACTAACACACAGATCATGAAGGCTTCTTTGATTTTCAGCAAAGCTATCTAGCCTATCCATCATTTGTCTTTCAAAAGATGACATGGTTGACATTTTTTCTCTTTGATATCCATCAGCAGCACTAGGCCCTCCATCTTGAAAATCTCCAACTGGATCTTCATATTGAACATCCATATCAGCAGGTTCATCTTGTTCAAGATGAGCAGCACCACTTGATGAGGCACCATGATCACCATCCTTACTTATCCACTTTCCACCTACTTTTGTAAAGCCCATCTTGTTGAGTGATCCACAGTTCAACTCTTGAGTTGACTTGACCAGCTCAGAAGTTTCATCTTCAAGATTAACTTCAAAATGGAGTAGAAACTTAGATATTAAAACAGCATAGCACTACAAAAAAACGTGTATAATGCGGCAGTTATTTTTGCAAAAACTGACGTTTTTAACCGCCGTATTATACATCTGTGGCGGTACCGCGTACCGCCAGAATTCTTGCCGCCACAAAATTTAATGTGGCGGTCAATTGAGAACCGTTGTAGCAGACGCCATATTATGCATTGTATAAAGTGACAGTTTTAAACGTGTAATTGACGGCAGTTATAAATGTCGTAATTTAAAAACTAGGTAAATCAATTCTAATGTAAATAGTGACATTTTTAACCGCCACTTAATACAGGATAGTATGACATTTATAATACACCTTATAATTTTCATAATTCGAATATTAAATATTTAATTTTATTTTTAATATTTTTAATAATTTATTTAATTCTATTTTATAATTTGATTTCATAATATTAATTAATTTCATATTATAATTAAACTTCATATTATAATTAAACTTCAGTACACAGTTATGTTTCATAATATAATTAAATTATAACATAAACTAATTTCATAATAATATTGTACTTCATAATATAATTAAAATTGATAAATATAATAATCAAAATATGACTTTGAGAGAACAAAGTTGATAATGTCAAACTAATCCAAACAACAAGTAAATTAAATTGTCAAAATATAAATTGTTTCACGTTCTAAACATAATACAACTAAACTCCCAATCCTAATTTCTCTTACTGCCTCGACTTGATCTTATATTATGGTTTGGTGATAAAGCACCACTTCCAACATCCTGTGCCTGGAATAAGTTAAAATATGTTTAGAGTTAATTGACAATTTTTAAAATATAAATGAAAACAATATTATAATCAAAGACACTATATGGATGAGTAATGTGGCAAGATTAGACCCTTGCATGATAATCAAATAGACTAAAATTATAAGAATCAATGAAAAATAAATGTATAAAAGATGTTGCACATATATGCTATTCACACAAGTTAAGAGAAGTAAGGCAGTGGTAGTTTGGACCTAGAAGTTGTGTACAATAAAATGTTATTATGCGAAGAACTTGAGAAGCCTGCGGTACACAATGTGCAAAGGTTAGATCAAGGTAGCTAGTGCATTAATACATATAAAATAGTACTTAAAAGTAACATTACACATATGGCCAGCCTGCATTTATAGTATTGACTCATCCTAATTCATCAATCTATCACGCTAAGAACTCATCTATTCAATTAATATTCCCAAAAGATTAAACAATACTTTAATGAATAAATCAAATATTTGTTTATGCTTACATAGCAAAATCAAGCAACCTTTAGCTTATTTGGGATTTCAAATGGAGCATAAATCTGCGTCCAACATTACAAATATTCATACACAAACAATACAAATGGATTAGAGTTAAATTTTAACATTTTTAAGCTTGTCACTCAAGCATCACCCAGAATATAGTATAGGCATACAACCAAGAGCATTTAAGTAGCAGTTTAATAACAAGATAGATAACAACTGAAGCAATACATACAATAACTATATACCTGAATGTTCTTAACAGTAGAAGTGACGTCTTTGCCTTCATTATGATCAACTATAGCCCTGCAATTCATTTTACAGAAAAATAAATGCATAAGTTGTTTGGCCAGGTGAGAAGAATATTAATAGACTCATGAGATAAGTGTTTTGGGATGGGAAATAGATTCATTCTTTCCATGTATAAATAACTGCTAATTCAAGTAGAAAATGTAAGTAAGTTTTATTTCCAGACTTGCAGACTACAAAATGCTTCAAAGCATTTGGATGAACACCTTGAGGAATATTTATTTTATCAATATTCCATTCCAATCAATTTTGTTCCCAATTTTCATAGAGGACCCGATCCCAATAAAAAGGCTTAAGCAAAAATAGAAAATGAAAGTACTATATATAATCAATATTATGTCTCAAATAAAAAATGAAAAAAAAACTAGAAACAAAATAACAAAAAAGACACCCAGAGACCACAATTTTAATAAGAGCAAGTAAGCTTTTGATAAAAAAAAAGGATTTATCATTAATTTGACAGTAGTGAACGAATTCATAAGAAAAATGAAAGTGGCATAACTATAGAGTACAAACCTTGAAAGAAAGGTGGTTTCCTTCCTTTCTAAAGTTTGTAACGGGGGGTTTTTAGTTATAAAAAAATAATAGATATTAAAAATTATTAGTTGGAATGTTAAAGTTTGAAGAAATAGGGAGACCCAAAAATAATGAAACTTGATAGAATTCAAAGCAAGAATGGAGTTTTGACAATTCACTTAATCATCAATAATTATGAAAACAACTAACCCTTCTTATAATCTTTCTAAAGCCTTAATCATTAACATGAATTTCTAGCATTTGAAGTAAGCCCCCAAATAACTTATTTCAGTTAAAAAATTATGTAAAGAACTCATCCAGACAGGAACAACATGCTTTATAAGTGCTCGTTGAAATGGATAACTGCAACTAAATTAAAAATAAGTCCATCAAATAGAATCATAAATGCAGTAATAAAAAAAATTAAGAAAAAGTGAGAAACCATTAGTTTGGTTCATGATAAAGATCAATAGCATTGACGGAACCACGCTAAACTGATTACTTTACAGCCAAAATCAATTATTGTCGGTGATGAAGGATGAACAGGATACCACAGTTAAGATATTTCCAAATTGAACAACAAAAACATGAAAACTTTGAACTAATTGTTTACTCCATTTCTCGCTCCCGTTAACAACAAAACGAAATTCCCAATTCACAGTGATTTTAGGATGAACAGGATACCACAGTTAAGATATTTCCAAATTGAACAACAAAAACATGAAAACTTTGAACTAATTGTTTACTCCATTTCTCGCTCCCGTTAACAACAAAACGAAATTCCCAATTCACAGTGATTTTAATTTTATAATGAAACAAGAAATATAAATAATTACAGAGAAGCAACATATCATCAAACATGTGTACACACAGAATCATATTGTCGATGACGTACCGGGTTACGAGAATAATTTTTCGGTGAGAATGATTGCGGTGCGACTGAAAACCCTAAATCGAGAGAGAAGGGAACGATTGCAGTGAGAGAAGAGGAATATGAAGTGGGGCGGTGAGTGAGGTTTTACGAAATACAACTGTGAAGGGAACGGTTGCAGTGAGAATGAGGGTGAGGGTTTACGAAATGGGGCTGGGAGAGGAACGATTGTGATGAGGTTGAGAGAGGGTTTACGAAATAGGGCTGAGAAGGGTCAGAGTGAGGGTTTACATGATCATTGAATGAGGAACGTGAAGATTGAGAGGTACATTTCCAAGAGTAAAACTGGTTTATTTTCGAAGACTGAAAGAGGGGAAAACGAAAACAAAAAACTTCGGGAAATAAGGTTATGGAGGGAACGAAAAGTGGGATAAAATTTATTTCGAAGGTTATGACGGTTCTAAATGCCACATTTCGAAGGAACATTATGTCACCTACGAAGCTGTCGTCTTATACAGCTAATTGTGGCGGTTTTTAATAACTGTCATATTAAAACCGCCACTTTATACACGATTTTTTGTAGTGTAGGGATAATGGTAATCGCCTAACCTCATGGCTTTTTGCATATGTTCTTTGATTATGTGAATCCAATTGATCTTCACTTTCTTGGTGATGCAGAAGATGTAAACCAGATCTTCTTCAGTCAGCACAAAGTGATTACTCCCCCTTGGAGTTAGAATCCAAGTTACAATGAGAGCAAGCAATCTTTCATCAAGCTTCAAACCTCCAACCGAGCATGTGCTAACTTGAGATTGATTGTTCTTCAAGCAACTTTTGTAGAACTGGATTTTGTTGAACTCTTCCACCACACCAAGGTTTCCCTTGTTGATTCTCAGACCAGAGAACTTAAGTCCAACAACAGCAGCCCAAACCTCATAAGTTATCTCCATCTCCACACCTTTCACATGAGAGACTAGGTTGTTTCCCTCAAACTTCAAGTTGGTGTAGAATACCCTCACCAAATATGGATATATGTTCCCTTTTAGCTCCAGAAATTTTCTGAGTGATTGGTCCTTGAGAAGCCTCCTCACTTTGTCAAGCTTTTGACTTTCAGCCAATCAAAGCACACAACCTTAGGGTTGTTTATCTTCTTGACACTTGTTTCATACCTATACTTCTCAATGAGATCGGTGTCACCAGAAAACCAGCTTTCAAGCCTTCCTCCAGACCTTACAGCTCTGGTTTTGACTCTTTTAGAGGTGGGAGGGGTTGATTCCATGATAGCAGAGACGAAAACTCACTTCATAGAATTTTTGCAAGAGATGGTGCAAGAGATATTGCAAGAGATGTTGCAATTGGTTGTTCTTGATGGAAGAAATCTGGACCTGATTTTATAGCAGAAAGAGAATCAATTGAATTTAATTTTATTCAATGGTTACCTGATTTTCAGAGAGAGGACTTGACTCTGTTATGCACTGAAAATGTCAGAAAAAGCTGAAAATCACATGGTCTTCACATGTGATCTTTGACTAGTCATTAAGGCTCTTGAATTTCCAAGATTTTGGAATATATTCCTTTATGACTGTTGTAACTTCTTTCTGATCATGCTCATCTTTCAACACAGATCCTTTGACCAAGATTCTCCCTTTGAAATTGATCTGCAACGGATAGAATTTAAAAAAGCAATTAAATCAATTTCTTCACAGTGCTGTCAGACTCAAAACAATCAGTTGTTTCGAAGAAACAATCGGTTGTTTTTCTGCAGCAGTTAAAAACTTGATTTTGAAATTTTTAACCATAAACAGAAACAGATTAAAGCACATGACATTGACTAAAAGAAAATTAATCATAAGAAAGAACTTTGAAACAGAAATTGAGAACAAATAAAGGAAGGTCTTATCCTTGTGTTGTTTCTTCAATGAGCCAATTGCTTGTTGATCAAGAAAATTTATTTTCACTGTTTTGACCTTTTTCATAGCATTGATACAACTTCAATGACTGCCTTTTTCTTCAACAGCTTGATCAGATGACTTAGTTCTTCTTTTTCTCTTCATTTTTCCTGCATAAACAAATTCAAGTTGCAAGATTTGGTCCCCTTACAAATTTGGGTCCTTTTGGCTTTTCTTTGCTGTTAGAAACATCACATCCCTTAGGAATCCACTTCATAAGACCTTTAGGAACACAATATTTTCTAATTTTACAGAATCTAACAGAGTGGCCTTTCTTCATGCAGTAAAAGCATGTAACAACCGGTTGTTTCGTCTTAACAATCGGTTGTTTTTCTGATTTTCTTAGAAAACTTTTTGAAAATCTATCTTGCTTGTTTTGTGGATTGAAGCCTAAACCAGCCTTTCCAAAAACACAGCTTTGAGATGCCAAGACATTCTCAAAGTTTGATTTCCCTTTTGAAAGCTTGTCCACAGTTTCAAGAAGATAGTGAACCTTTTTCTCAAGATTTTCACAATTTGTGCAAATGAGAGTATCACACTTGCAAGAGGCATTTTTAAAAGATTTTCCAGTTTTTCAAAATCACTCTTTGCTTTTCTCAGATCCTCTTCAAGTGATTTAACTTTCTTTTCAAGCCCACTATTAAGATCTTTCAATCTGTTGTTAGAAAGAACCAATCTATTAGCTTCATCATGTGTTTCTTGAAAAGCTTCAAGTAATTCACTATAGTTTTGTTCATTTAAGGAAGCACATGAACTTACCTCACTTGAACTGCAAGAATCATCATCATCCTCAGCTACTAAGCATATGTTGGCTTTTTCATCTTCACTTGATGAAGATACCTCATTTTCATCCCAAGCAATGTAGGCTCTTTTTGTCTTGCCTTTCTTCTCCTTGTAGCTTGTCTTTTTCTCTTTGCTCTTGTTGGGACAATCTGCCTTTATGTGACCTTGCTCACCACAACCAAAACAAGTATAGTTATTTGAATTAAATTCATTGGGTTTCTTGTTTCCATACATATCCTTGTTGTTGTCTTTGTTGCGGTTTCTCTTTAGAAATTTGCTGAATTTTCTTGACAGCAAACTAAGATTTCCCTCATCACTATCATCACTTGAATCTTGCTTTCCCTTATGTTTGGATGCTTTCAAGGCTATGCTCCTTGTGTGCTTATCTTCACTTTCTTGAACATTGAGTCTATTAATCTCTAGCTCATGTTCCCTAAGCTTTCCAAACAAAGAAGCAACACTTAATGATGTTAGATCTTTGGATTCAGAAATGGCAGTTACCTTTGGTTGCCATGCTCTATCAAGACATTTCAAGATCTTGATATTCAACTCTTCTTTGTCAAACGTCTTGTCTAGGCTCATAAGGTGGTTGATGATGTGTGTAAACCTTTTCTGCACTTCAGCTATGGTTTCTCCTTTAAGCATTCTAAACATCTCATACTCTTGGATGAGAGCATGTTTTCTAGCTCTTTTCACCTCATTTGTTCCTTCATGAGTGACTTCCAAAGTATCCCACATTTCTTTTGATGATTTGCATTGTGAGACCCTGAAAAACTCATCAGAATTTAAAGTAGAGGTTATGATATTTTTGGCAATGCAATCAAATTTGGCCTTTTTACTTTCTGCATCAGTCCATTGAGACCATGACTTCTCAATGACAGAACCATCTTTTTCAAACTTTGGGATAAAAGGGCCATTTTCAATTGCATCCCAAATTCCTTTGTCAAGAGATTCCATAAATATTTTCATTCTAACTTTCCAAAACTGGTAATTCAAACCACAAAACAAGGGTGGTCTGTTTATTGAGGCACCTTCCCCAAACGGTAGTCTATCAACCATTTTAAAAGATTTTAGGATCAACTTGAATGACTTACAAGAACCAAGCTCTTGATGCCAATTGTTAGAAAAGATGGCTTTAAACTAGAGGGGGGGGGGGGGGTTGAATTGTTTAAAGGGGTTTTTGCAAACTTCTCAAAGCTAGAATGAATTTATTTCATAAACCAATTGATTCAGCAATTCAGTTAGCCAAAACAGCAAGTAAAAACTGTAATACTAGAAAAAACAATCGGTTGTTTATATCAGCAAACAACAAACACACTAAAATTAAAGAGTTAGGGATAGAGAGATTGTACACAAATGTTTATACTGGTTCACTCCAAACCAGAGCTACATCCAGTCTTCTCAGAAACCCTGAGGATATCCACTAAGCAACCACACATTGATCACTTACACAACAACCAAGAGAATGACCTTGAAAACCTCAAGAAACACACTCTCCTTGGCCAACACTAAGATTGCTAATCTTGAACACCTCAAGAACACACAACCAATCTCAGCAAAACACACAAACGAATTGTTCAGCAGTTTACAAAGATTACACTTGTTACAGATGAATATCTGAAATCAATACAAGTAGAATCCTATTCCAGCACCTTTGATCAATCTCTCAACTCTTAAGCAATCTCAGAACTCTTTGAAAAACTCTTAGTTAAAAAACTTTGTCTCAAGATTCTTAATCCTTAAAAACAGTTTTTCAGAATATATTCAAGAATATAGTTTGTTATCAAATCTTAACAAACTCTTAATTGCATTTAAAATAGATTGGTCAAAGCATTTAATGACTGGAGCGTATTCAGTTAAAGCATTTAAAGCTCAGTCAAAGAAAACAGTTTTTCTGTTATGGTTTCAAAACAAACAATCGATTGTTTCCTCGAATCAATCGGTTGTTTTGTTACTTAACAGATTTCACCATTTAAAAACAGTTTTCAAACTTTCTCAAAACACCTAAGTATAAACAATCGGTTGTTTCGACAAAACAATCGGTTGTTTCAACTTAGTTTGAAAAACATTTTACTTTGATAAAGATTGAGATGCTAATTGCTTGAGATTTAATCTAAGGGTGGATTACAATATTAAACTACCCCAGAACAAAGCTTAAACCAGCACAACAACACACAGCAAAGCAGATGCTTCAACATCCTTCAAAGGATTTGGATTCTTCAAAACATTGAACACCACTTGGTTCAACACACATATCAAAATAAAG
This sequence comes from Phaseolus vulgaris, assembly GCF_051622355.1. Taxonomy (NCBI): domain Eukaryota; kingdom Viridiplantae; phylum Streptophyta; class Magnoliopsida; order Fabales; family Fabaceae; genus Phaseolus; species Phaseolus vulgaris. Next base: position 31,247,727 of record NC_143500.1, on the reverse strand, counting down.
CCATTTGCTCTTAATGACTTGCATTTGGAATACAATCAAGAATAATATAAAATAATTTACATCTTTAACTTTTTTAGGATAACTTTTTTAATTTGAGAAGGTAACAAATTGATCAATCATTTTCTAATTTTTATAATAATACAAAATTTGAAAAACAAATAAACAGTAGATATAAAATATTTAAACTATGTATATATACATAAGATAAATATAATTTGAAATTTATATATACATTTATGTTAAATTACATCTCTATTTTTTGTTTCGTTTTCAATAATGTTATTTTAAAAGTGTCATTAATATCGTCAATTATGGTTTAATGAAATAAATGTTAAGGATAACTTAAACTTGTGAAAGAGTTGGAAAAAATATTTAAACTAAGAGGAATTAAAGGAGGTACATGAGGAGGTGTATAAATTTTTGTTATTTATAATAAGTGAAAATTGGTTATAAATGTGACACATATATAAATTGTGTTAAAGTTATATATTGAGTGAAAATTAAACTTTCAATTCCTTTGTATCACATTCATTCTCTCACATACAAATAAAACAGAAAAGCAAATAAATTTGGCTATTTCTTTTATGTGGTATGGTGCACATCTCCTAATTTGCCTGCAAATCCTCACTCATCAATTAAAGTCAAAAGTCAAATTGTGGGACCCATTAGTATCAAAATAAAATAAACATTTTATGGCAAGATGGCAACAGAAATGGCAAAATGCACCAGACTGAAACATGAAGTATGAAACACACGAAAAAAAAGTCATTGCCATGAACAAAAAATATCACATAAAGCAAACAAAAGTTGTTGTAATCAGATTTTCAAATTTGCAGCCCCATATCAAGACAATAGAGGTTTTCAATGCATCCATGGTACATTGAAAAACAAAAACAAAGGAGAGAGTAGATGAAAAAACCTAATTGTAACCACCGCTTAGGGTGGTGAGCTATTTTAATGTAGCTTCGGTAGGGAGAGTAACCGACAACGTTAGAGTGGAGACAAAATAAAAATGGTGGTTATTTAGGTTTGTGGACATAATGAGCTGAGGCAAAACGGGAATGGTTTAAGGGTTTTAAGGATGAGAAAGAAAATAAACAAAAGCAACAAAAACATAACACAAGATCCCAAAGCCAAGTTGCACTGGTCTATTCATATAAAAACAGTACGGGAGGAGGGGGGGAATGGAGAGAGGGTCTCACTAGCCCTCCTCACACAAACTTATATGCCAACATTCCACACATATGCTTATGCATAAACATGTACCCGCATTTAGGTATGAAAATCAATATCCTAAAATAACAAAAAGATCGTATACAAACTCAACGAATGTCATTGAGACATATACCTCTTCAATGCAAACCAAGAAACACATTTAAAAGGAAGCACTATGAAAGAATACAAAATGGAGAGGGCAAAAGCCCAAACTTTAACTTCACAAACCTAGGTGTAAAAGCTAGTTCTTGGGACCAATATAGGTAGCTTGGGTGAAGAATTTGCTACTCCATGATCCTCCGTTTCCAGCAATTGGTGTGTTGCATTATGTCCTGGAGGTGCAGTGGAGAGAATGGGAGAGAGAGAAAATGTGTAAGAGATTGTGAATTAGGGAAAAAGGAGGGCAATGTGTTGTCTGGTGAAAGGTTGTGTGTGGTTGCATCTTCAGTGAGTGGAATGTTGTATGGTGGGAGAAAAAAAAATGAGGGAACCCCTCAAAATAAAAGCGAGTGTATATATATGGTTTGATTAGGGTTTTAGGTGCAAAGAATGGAGAAAGTAACGTGGAGGACAAAGAGGTAGTGTAATGTGTGGATTGTTGTTGTGTTTTTTTTTTCATTTTAGCTTTTTTTCTGTTTTGGTTGTTTGCCCAACAAAAGTGGAACGGTTCGTGAGAGGGTGCAACACCAATGAGGAAAAAACAAAAGTGTAGTGTGTGTGGTGTATGAGTGTCACGTGAGAGAGTGAGAATGCACAATGTTGGATGTGAGTGTGTGTGTGGGAGGTAGTATGGTCCCCCGTGAGAGAGAGAGAGAGAGAGAGAGAGAGAGAGAGAGAGAGAGAGAGAGAGAGAGAGAGAGAGAGAGGGAGAGAGAGAGAGAGAGAGAGAGAGAGGAAAGAAAGAAAAAACAACAAAAGAGGGGCGAATGCAGTGTATGAAAAAATTTGAAATGTGAGTGTAGGAGGAGAAATGGTGCATGAACTGAGAGTGACTAAAAAAAGTGGGAAGGTGAGAGAAAGGTGAAAGTGAGAAAGGGGTGCAGAAAGTAACTATAAGGGGTGTGAGCCAAAAACTAGTAAAGGTGGTATGAGGGTCAGTAATGTTGATATATGTGAGTGTTGTGAGGTAAAGGTGAGGAAAGAATGAGGAATTATTAAAAAAATAGGTAATATATTGATTATCAAAATATACTAACATAAATAAATTGATTATTTTATTGATATTTTTTATTTTAACAAAATTTAATATAAATAATAATTGCAGTGTAAAATTATAACTTACATCGTTAAAATTATTTTTATATAAAATTAGTAATGATATAATATTAATAGTACACTTTATATATACACAAAATGTAGAATTAGTGACATTTGTAGAAAAAAGTTTTCTTGACATATTGTCACAGTCTCAGTTGACTTAATTTTGTGGTTACTTTTTCACTTAGAAAGAAGGTGTGTGTTATCTAAAATACTTCATCGAAATACAGTGGCTCAATCTAAGGAAAACATTGAGAACTTATGCCTTGGATATCCTACAAAAAACAAGCTTAATGGATTGTAAGCTCATTAACAATCCCATCGGTCCAAATCAAAAGTTAGCAAAGCAATTTAGACAAAATGAAATCCTAAAACATCTTGAGGAACGATTGGAAAACTCATTTGTCTTAACAATTACCAAATATTACCAACAATTACCAAACTCCTTTGTTCAACGATTAGAGCATACAATTTATATGCTCTACCTTCATCAGTGTCAAAAACATATATCAAGTTTATATCAGTGTGTCTAGTAATGGACCAATCTTTCTTTTTCTCTTCATTTTGTGGTGGTTTCATGTATAAATTCAAATTTAAGTGTAAACATTGGGTGAAATAACAATAATACCAACAATTCAGCATTCATGGGAGAAAATGTTCAAACTTCCTTCAACAGGAAACTCGAACTAAAACTGAATCATCAAACCATACTTTAAAGGTCCACTGTACATGTTATTGTCACTCTAACAACTGCTGTAATAGTAACAAGACAATAGTCTTATGGTTTAATTCATTTCTCTCTCCCTCTTCCTATAATTCGTCACCAACTCTTCACAAGGAATTTCTACAACATGACAATCCTAGTCAACGGTCTAGAACAACATCAAAATCACACAACATCATGAAAATCACACAACATCAATGTTTCACTTCATAATCCATTGAATAAAAAATGTATTACCTTTATCACCTAACCACCGTGGAAAGAGATGGAGAGGTTCCCTTTGCAAACACCGATCGACGACGACACTAGAACTTGAGGAGAACACCAAGACATTAACTCAACGACAACAACAAGGCACTAGAGAACTCAAGGAGAAGAGCACGAAACCACGAGACAAGAAACCAAAAGAAGAAAAAAGTGAAAGAGAGAACGATGCACTGGAGAACTCAAGGAGAAGAGCACGAAACCACGAGACCAAAAGAAGAAGAAAGTGAAAGAGGGAACGGTAAAACTAAATGTAAATCTCAATTTCCCCTAACCCAAATTTCACAATTGTACCAAAGATTAAACCTTTTCCGAATGTTTCGTGTGCCCCACAACAATAATTAAATATTACTTTTTTGCCACCTGAACAGTTGTATACTGGAGCAACTACATCATCGGTTGTTCAACCAACATTTTCTTTATTAAAAAAACCATTAAGACTTAACAAGGGTTAAAAATCCTCTAGTAATTGGGTGTCTTAGTGGAAGTTATTGTAACCTCTCCTAATAAACTTCTCTTAAAATTAAATTATTTTTAGTGATAACATCTCAATTTTATAATTTTAATTCTATTAAAATATTATATATATATATATATAACTTAACTTACACCGTTAAAATTATTTTTATATAAAATTAGTAATGATATAATATTAATAGTACATTTCATAACATCTCAATTTTATAATTTTAATTCTATTAAAATATTATATATATATATATATATATATTGTAAATATGTGTACATCCAACACAAAAGAACGTTGTTTTACATCATAAGCAAATATATTAAATCTTTTACATATTTCTTCCCGTTTCCAAATTCATAATCTATAGGATTAAAATGAGAAATTTCACATAAAACCTATAAAAGATAACACGTTATATAATATATCCAAATTCATAACCTATAGAATTAAAATGAGAAATTCCACGTAGTATATAAAATAAAAGTTATATATATATATAGTATATAAAATAAAAGACTTAAAGATTAATACTTATAATAAAATTTATTTCGTTGTTTTTTCAATTTAACCTTTTTAACGTATATCTCATATAACAAGCTTCTATGTAAAAGTTATTTTTTTTATCTATCTTATTATAAGTATGAATAACTTTCATCATTCTTTCATCTATATAACTCAATGTATCTGAAAATTTTAAAATTTTGCGAAATTTCCAGACTTAGTACATATACATAATTAACCATTTAATAGTACTTTCTTGAATGTATGTAACTTCACTAAGATACTTTTTGTTTTAACGACTTTTTTTTTATTAAAAAGGAGAATAATTTTTGCAAATAATTTATTATTTGAATGAAACAAATTTAATGAAACAAGAATTATCTCGACATTTTTTTTAAACTAAATTTTTTCGATTGAGTAAAAAATGCAGTAAAATGAAAATTAGTAACAAAAATAAATAAATTCAACAATTAATCTTTAATAATTCTAATATTCCTCTGTGCATTCCAACCACTCAAGGCGACATGTTTTTTTTACAAAGAAGTTGTATAGAAACCAATCCAACTTTTAAGTTTACAATAACTCCATATTTGTTTTATTTTAATGAAAACTCAACATCAATTCAAAGTAATAATATGTCTAACACTAAAATATGTCTAACACTAAAATACCAAACCAGAAGAAATTAAATGAATTTGGAAAAATCAATATTTATGAATAATTCTAAATTAGTTGCATAAAAGATTTTCACACTCCCAAAAATTTAATTTTATACATTCTACACCAAGTTTCTAACATATATTTGTTATGTCACTTTAGATATATATCATCATTATCATTATACAACCGTTATTTATTAATTTGACTAGTTAAAACCCAAATTTATATTCCAAAAACATATCATAAAAACCAGTTTCTAAAACTATTTACAACTCTTAAGAGTTATCAAATGAGATTCTCTATTGTATCAAGAAACAAGTTACTTAGAATCTGAATCAAACTAATTTCTGTATTACACAAAATAGTGTCACAGTTATAGTTGGAAATGTTTTGACAATAGAAATGAAATTGTAGAAAAGATGAGAGTGAGATTTGTTAGTAATGCTTGAGTGTTACAGTGAGTTTAAGAGTGGCCCTAAGAGTAGCTATATCCATGAACTCGGTTTCCATAATCCCGTACCCTTTCACAAACCTGAAATAACCAGTGCCAGACACAACTCCGAACTCTCTTTCTTTCATTGTGAAGATATCAGATCCTTGAATCTCCAAGCTGCTACCTTTGAATTCCCCAGTGGTGAAGATCACAGAGAAAACCATGTACAACCCTTTCCCATCAAGCTGCGAATTTATGTACATACCCTGAGCTCTACCAATGAGTGCTGAATCGATATTGGGTCCTTCTGTAACTGGGTCATCCACAATGGCCACAGTGCCAAAGTTTAGGATGCTGGAGGCAGGCCCAGTCTTTCCGGCCACCGTACTCGCCGTCGAGTGGTCGCCAGTGAAGTGATCATGAACGTAAAAGACGAGATTCGTTTGCTTTGATTGGAGTGTGGAGAATTTGTAGGCTGTGTAAAAGATGATCAAGGTGAAGATGAAGAAGAAGCTGGATGTTAGGTTCATGATCGTGTTTTGTCTCTCGTCCCTTGTCCCTTTGCTTTTCTACCTTGGGTTAATTTAATTAAGATGCTTTTAGGCTGATTAATCAAGATTTTTTAGTTCATTAAATTAATTGTGGTGGTTCAAGATGCTTTTGTGTTGATAAACCAAGATTCCTAGGGAAAGAGACAAAGGAAGTTTATTGGTTGAGAGATTCCAAGTGCATAATGACAAACGCGGTCACCACTTTTACACCCAATGCCCTTTTGTGCTTTAATTTGGAATTCACGCACCTATTTGTGATAAGGAAAACATTTTCCCAATGAGACTAAGTAAAAAACTGTTTTTTTAAATTTTAAATAGATTTTTTAAATGCCTATACCTGTGTAAATATTCTCCCCACAAAACATTTTTAGTCCTTTTAAATATATATGTAATTATATAGTCCATCATCTAAATTTCTAGTTTGATCGCTTAAGCGTTTCTCTTAGATCAATTTTCATTTGAAAAATGATTCTTAGCTTGCCCCAAATTACAATCAATGACATAGACAAGAATATTTACGGGCCAGGACAATTAATAAACTATATCATATTTAATTTTAAAAAATTAAAAATATAATTAAAATTTTGATATTATTAGTTGTTCGGTAATTAATTTTTTAAAATAATAAAGTCTATCTACTTAATTAAAATAAAACAAATATTTGATAATAAAAAATTCAAAAAAAAATCATATTTGTGTAACATTTCCAAAAACTAACGTTTTCAAACAAATTTATGTTATTATTTCCAAAAATATCATTTATATGTAACATGAAAATCTATTTCTTCTCAAAATAAAATAAAAATTATATGTTATTATTAATAATATATTTTATCAATCCACAAATTTATTTATAATTTATGAGATTCATAATTTTCAAACACAAAAAAAATCGTATAACTAATGTCTCTTTAAAATAATTCGAAAATTTAAAATCTTGAACATGAAAATTATAAACTTGCGAAATAGTTACATATTATTAATATAGTAAAACTTAATAGTATTTTTATTGATCATTTACCTCCTTATTTCTTTCTTGTTAGAATGTTAATAGGTATTTTTTAAAAGTTTTTCCTAAATTATTATAAGAAATCCACAAAGTTTGACCTCGTAACCTGATTAATAAAGTATATACTCATAATAATATACACTGATTACATGCAATATAACACAATACTATCATAAAAAAAATCACATAATTTACAAAAATAAAAGAAGTATTAAAAAAATAAAATGATGACATGGATTACGAATTTCAAAATTATTTATTCAAAAGGGTTTGTGTGCATTCATTTGTATTTAACAACCCTTTTGCAGGGTTTTCATTTTCAGCACCACCACAAACCTCTTTTAGCTAAATATAAGTTATATATAGTCAACTCTACTCCAAGCAAATTTAACCAACCATATTTTAGGGTGTTCCTTGTTTCTGCGGTCTCATCAGGAAGGTAAAACCCTATACAAGGGCTACCACTTGTACCAATTGTTGGGTCTATTAGTGTCTAAGTTCAAGAGGGGAGGGGTGAATTGAGCTTATAAAATTTTCGCAAGACACACAATTTTCAGTATACCAGAGACAAAAAGAACAGATTGATTTTACATGAAACAAATTGATTCTTCAGAGCAGTCTGGCACAATTATACTTTGTTCAAATTAAAATTGTAATCAGCAGAGAGCTATAACAGAATCAGATTAATTTGATTTTATGAGTATGAAGAATACAGCCATGTCAAGAAATCAATCAACTTCATTCAACACAAGGTTTTAATGAGAATGAATCTTCCTCAGGTTTTAATGAATAGACAATTTTGTTTTTCAAATCAATTAAAACAGCATATACAACTGCCTTGTTTGAGATTAGAAAGCTTTAACAAATCAGGAAGAACAGTTCTTATTTAAACCCAGAATTAACAGATTCAATTTCAAAAGAACAGATTTAGTTCTTGACAGAATTAAGCAAAACCAGAAATGAGTGCAGGGATGAGAAGAAAAGGCACACAAGTTTTTATACTGGTTCACTCATACATAGCTACATCCAGTCTCACCTTACTCCAAGGTGGAATCCACTAAAAACAGTACCAATTACTTACAAACACAGCAGTTCTTGAACACTACAAGAACAACACACACAATGCTAAAAAACCCTATTTCAGCACACCTTGCACTCCAAGAAACCCTATCAAGGAGTGACTAACACTTACACCTTTACAAAACAGAATAAAGGAAAGATTACACCTGAAAAGAAGATGCAAGAACTCAAAACCAGTAGTTCACTTTGCTGCAGAACTGCACCAGCACCTTCACCAAGATCAAAGGTTTCCTAGAACAAGCACACTTGAAAATCTCTTTGGAAAACCTTTCAAAAGCCTTTCAATCCTTCTTCTCACATGGAAAATGTTTTATCTCTGTCAAAAACGTAATTGCTCAGCTTACTCTCATGTGAGAGAGACTTTTCTTTATATAGAAAAGCAGTTTCTAACTTGTTTTCAAAAAACAGTTGAAAAGCAGTTATGAAAACAACAGATTCATTTTTGAACTTAACAGATTTATTTTTGTGAAAACCGCCAACTCAGCTAACTGAAATAACTGTCTGAGTTGTACCTTTGGTGCCCTAACTAACTTGTGAAAAACCTTTTAACTGACCAGAAGGGCAAACCGATTCTTTCACAATGAAACAGATTAAATGAGAGCAAATAGGTCAACTCAGCTTTAACTGAAATAACGACCTAAGCTTTGCTTGTGGTGCCCTAACAGAAATTTAGAAAAGCCTTTTAACAGAGAAGAAATAAACAGATTCTTTCTCCATAAAACAGATTTATTTGTGTACTGATTTAAAAAAATTTAAAATCATTTTAAAAAGCTTTTCAAAAACCATTTAACCACATCATGTGCTTGATCTAGACTTGGTTAGGCATCTAGGATAGGTTATACAGCAAAAGGCTATCATACACACTTACAAGCCTAATTACAAATGAATCTAAAAACCTATTACAATCTTCAAAGCACTCAAGCCAATTTCTTCATCAAACACATATCAAGCCTTGGTAGGGAAGAAGCTTCCTCCAACTTCAACATAAACATGTGAGCTTTGTGTTGTTCTTAGGCAGGGTGGTGCATGGGGTGTGTGTAAAGTGACCTTAATGGAGCAGAGCAATGTACAATTACCTAATCTCAAAGTTAATGTAGTTAATCAGAGTAAGTGGTGACCTGTGTACGAATAAGTGGTGACCCCTGCTACCAAATTTCTGCATAGTTAATTAATTTTAAAAAATTTGAGGTTTGTGTTGTTCTTGTGTAGGGTAGTGCAGTGCATGAGGTATGTGTATAGTAACCCCAGTGAAAAACACTAACCTCAAGTTCTCTAATATGACTATTAGTGCAGTTAGAGACAGTCATATTAAGTGATGACCCGTGTAGGAATAAGTGGTGACGTACTACCAAGTTTCTATAAAATTAAGTAATTTTAGAAATTTTTAAGTTTTATGTTGTTCTTGTGTGAGGAAGTGCATGAGGTGGGTGTAAAGTGACCTCAATGGAAGACATCAAGTTACAATGATCTAATCTCAGTGTCAATTAGTTAGAGTAAGTGGTGACCTATGTTTGGTGGTCTGGGGTTGAAAGACATCCGTAACTTTAATTATGCTCTACCGGCTAAATGGAGATGGCGCCTTATATTGGAAGAGAAATGGAGGTGGAAGGATTTGTTGGCCTCAAGGTATGGTTCGGGTTTAGATGTCTCGCATACACCAATGAAACTCCAATCTTGGTGGTGAAGAGACTTGTTTAAAGTCTGTGGGGAGGACGGAGGAGATGGGTGGTTCCTTAAAGAAATTGGGTGGAAATTAGGATGCGGAGACAAAGTAAAATTTTGGGAGGATGTATGGGTTGGGAATTCTAGCCTCAAATCTATGTATCTCAGATTGTATTCCTTGTCTTTAAACCAGGGGCAAAAGGTGGAAGAGGTCGGTGAGTGGGTTGATTCGGTATGGTGATGGTGCTTAAGGGGAAGGCGTGCAAGATTCGAGTGGGAATCTATGTTGGAAGCAAAGATGGTAACTCACTTATCCACGACCAACTTGTGTAGAGAAGAAAAGGATGTCCAAGTGTGGGGGAATGATGAAGTAAGATGCTTCTCCATGAACTCCGCTTACGAATGTCTGACTAAACAAGGAAAAGGTCCACACTTTGATGTGTTTAAATATCTATGGAAGGCTAAAGCTTTCCCTAGTGTGGTGACCACAGCATGGAGGGTTCTGACGAACAGTGTGCCAACAAGAGAGTGTCTGAGCAGGAGAGGGGTGGCGATGAACAATGCCTTATGTGCTTTTTGTCAGATCAATGTTGAATCTTGTCAACATCTCTTCTTGGAGTGTAAACACGCTATGTGTGTTTGGTTCATGTGCTTAAGATGGGTTGGTATCTTGTTTGTTCAACATAATGATATAAAGACCCACTTTGAGAGTTTCCATCTGTTCTAGGTTAGTAATAAACAAAATTTGGTATGGAAAGGGGTATGGACAACAGTTGTTAGATGTATTTGGGACCAAAGGAATGTGGTGGTGTTCAAGCAAGGTGTCGTAGATGCGGAAGAGATGTTCCAAAAGGATTAAATAAAATCTTGGTTATGGATGAAGCATCAGTCAACCTCTTTCAATTGCTCCTTAGTGGATTGGATTTTGAATCCAATGTCCTGCATCAAAAGCTTTAAGTAAATGGGTTTGGAAGGCGTCAAGTCTGTTTTGAAGGAGGGAGAAGGTGTTGCAGGTGGATCTGGTGTGACCTAAGTTTTAGTAGGGTGCAAAAAGATGTTGGTGTGGTGGTGATGGTGTTGGAGTTTCGTTCCAGAGAGCTAGAAGGCTCATATTAGTGCCACATCTGGTTTAGGGGACCTCAGGGATTGGTGTAGTCCCTCTGGTAGATGGAGCAGCAAAATCTTCCCAATGACAAGCTCAGTAACTTGTCTTGTGGCTGCTCTTGTCTTTGGATGGATGAGATGGAGCAGGGTGGATGCAGATCTAAGAAGGAGGTTTGCAGCTAATGCAGACCTTGAAAAGGAGATTGGTGATTGCAGATTTGCTATAGTCGGGGTTTGGTTTTCTCACCTTTTGACCCAAAATTGTGCAAAGTTGTGAAGAAGAATGGTCTTGCAGCTGAAGTTGGTCTTCTACTGAAGTTGTGCTATGTTATAACCTGCAGCTTAACCCAAAGTTGAGTGCCTTTTTTTTGTTATGTTGTGAGGTTGGGCTTGATCTTTCGGGAAGCATGTGCTTGTCTTACTTTAACAGTGTTCAAGCAAGAAGGTAGCTTTGGTTGCTAGATTTGTACGAGTGTGTTAGGAGAGGGTTGGGATGGGCTGCTTGGTTTGTTCAAAGCTGAATGGTTTTAAGCCCCCCTGGTAGTTCTTGTTCTTCTAACAGAGGAATCAGAGCAGGTTTTGGCAAGGAGTGTTTTGGGGCTATAACTGAGGTATTGTAGTCACGGGGCAGCACATAGAAGGCGTTTTATGTAGCTTATGGGGGTGTGTGTGTTGGGACATGTTTCCTTACTCTGCTGCATAATTTTGTGCTGGTTTTTTGTGTTGTTTACCTTTTTTTCTGGTTCGGTTGCCTTGTTTTACATGTGGCTATAGCTACATGTGACGAATGGTTCTTGTATAAGGGTTGGGACATCCCTGAAATGTCCCACGTAATTTAATTTTATTCTTTGCTGATAAAAAAAAGTGGTGACCTATGTATGAATAAGTTGTGACCAGTTACTAACTTTCTGCACAACAGAGTAATTTTATAAATTTTGAGTTTTGTTTTGTTCTTAGGTGGGGCGGTGCAGTGTATGAGATGCGTGTAAAGTCACCCTAGTGAAGGACACGATGGTCAAGTTCTCTAATGTCACTATTAATGTAGTTAGTCACAGTCACATTAAGTGGTGACCTGTGTAGGCATAAGTGTGACTTACTACCAAGTTTCAGTACAATTAAATAATTTAAAAATCAACTTTGTTTGGTTCTTGGACAATGCATGACATGTGTATAAAGTAACCTCGTTGGAGGACACCAAGGTTAAGTTCTTTAATTTCAGCGTGAATGTAGTTAGTCACAATAAATGGTGACATGTGTTGGAATAAATGGTGACCTGCTACCATTTTTCTGCACAGTGATGTAATTTTGGAAATTTTAAACTTTGTTTTGCTCTTGGGGGGTGCATGAGGTGTGTGCAAAGTGACTTTAGTGGAGGACACCAAGGTCAAGTTCTCTAATCACAGTGTGAATGTAGTTAGTCATAGTAAGTGGAGACCTATATAGGAATAAGTTCTAACCTACTACCAAATTTTTGCACACTTATCAAATTTTTGAAAATCTAAGTTTATTGTTGTTCTTGGGTGGGGTGGTTTATGAAGTGTGTGTAAAGTGACCTCAGTGGAGGATACAAAGGTCAAGGTTTGTAATCTTAGTGTCAATGTAGTTAGTGAAAGATACACTAAGTAGTGACTTAGGTAGGAATAAATGGTGACTTGCTACCAAGTTTCTGCACAATGAAGTAATTTTAGAAATTTTGAGTTTTATCTTGTTCTTGGGTGGGATGGTGCATGAGGTGTGTGTAAAGTGTGGGGGACATCAAGGAAAAGTTTTATAATCTTAGTATTAATATAGTTAGTCATAGTAAGTGGTGACTTGTGTAGGAATAAGTGGTGAACTACTATCAACTTTATGCACACTGAATAGATTCCCAACATTTTGAGCTTACTATTGTTGTTCAGTGGGGTGGTGCATGAGGTCTGTGTGAAGTGACCCCAGTGGAGGATACCAAGGTTAATTTCTCTAATGTCATTATTATCGGTGTACAATTATCACAATGGACCAGTCGAATCCGTAGTTGTGTACAATATTTATATTTTATGTTTTAGGTTGGACAATTTTATTAGTTAATGGGTTTGTGTTACCAATGTTACATTGTTCAAAATGTTTAAAGTAATGGATTTCTGTATTGAACTAGAAATCGTAGCGTTCAGAGCTCGTCAGTCAGACTTCGGCATTTCACTCAAACAGGTCAGCTTGGCACATGGGTTTCATTGGCCTTGTGACTAGGCTCTAGATATATGTATATATTGACTCTCGTACATGCATATAGGATAACCCTTTATGAATTGCTAAGGTAAAGTCATTAAATGGGCCTAGGGGTGTACTTAGTACATCCAAGTCTATCACAAGTGTGGTGGGTCACGCGTTTGGGATCAGGTACTTGTGCAATAGCCCGCATTCATACATTTGATATAATTCCTCACGTATAAAGCTTGGCTGGCCAGTGAAAGGTGTCGAGGGATCTAGGGGTGCTTTTAGCGCATTCAAACCCCACATAGGAAAAGCATCATGTGTAAGCCCAAGCTCAAGTGCATTAGGGTTTATGGAATGTTATGCACGCATGGTACGGGGGGTCGCAATTAGTTGTTGATTACATGATATAATCTTAAAGATAGGAGCATGCATTCGAATTAATTGCGGTCTATACCTTAAAGGTAAAAGATAAAAGATAAAGTTCCCGGTTATATTCCAGTTGAGATTTTATTCTCTCTTGAGCCATTGCATATGTTATACGTAAAAGCAGACAAATATTCTTGAAAGAAGTTTGGACCTTGCCTTTGTTGGTGCCAGGTGGTTATTCTGTTAGGGTTTGTTGCACTCCAAGGAGATAGAATTCTACACAGTTGTGCTATTAAGATTGCGCACCCTATAACAAAATTCTTATTATTGAATATACTCTCACTGAAGATAGGAAGCTCGTGAGGGAAGGTGGTTGCCTGTGGTAACCAAGCGATACTCTATAAAAGGGGCTCAAGGTCCCAGGTGAAGGTATGCAATTCTGAATACACTTTTTGAATACTGCAACTAGTTGTTTCTTATTCTTTGATAAGTCTTTACTAACTTGAGCGTCGGAGTGCAAACGTCGTAAGGGCGCCCTTTGTCTCTACAGGTAAAGCCTCCAACGACCAAGAGAACTGCAGATTCCAGAGGAGACAGCCAGAGCCTAAACCAATCAACGGAGTCAACCGGCGACCAAGTCAACCGACAAGAACAATTTCATTTTTCATGTGATAAATTAATTTCACATGTGATAAACAAACTTGATTCCCCTTATTCATCATCCTCCCTAACCACTATGCAAAAACTTACACCAGGTCACTACATCATAAACCATTTTTGTGAATGACCAACACATTAACCTCAGTCATACTCAAGTTCAATTGACCAGTACTTCAATAAATAAAATACTAAAGCTAATCATAATTTGTATTTAAACATATAATTTTTTTTTGAATAAATTTATAGCAATACTGTCAAGAAAGTCTAATTCAAAAGTATGCTTATGATAAATATTTATTTTATTTAACAATATATTTGACCAGGCTAAATTGAGATTGTAAGAATATGAAGAAAGATAGATAATACTTACTAAGTTTGAAAAATATTATTATAATTATTATTAATATTATTAATCTTAACATTGTTATTAATAATAATATTATTAAAATTAGTATTATTATTAATAATAATATTAAAATTAGTATTAATATTAATATTATTATTATTATAATTATTATAATTATTATTATTAATATTAACATTATTATTATTATAATTACTACTATTCTTAAGATTAATAATAATAATAATTTTAATAATAACATCAATAATAATAATAGTAATGATGATGATGAGAAGAAGAAACCAAAACAAAATACAAACATAGAAGAAAAAGAAACCTTCCACTTACAAGAATAAGTTTTACAATTATTGAGAAAAACTCAAAAGAGAAAAACTCAAAAGAGAAAAACTAACAAAAAAGAAACACTAAAATAAAAACTGCAAGCAAAGAATTAGAAAAGTTTAAAAACACATGAGATCTTCTTAAAATAGTAATATATTTTAGCACATTGTATATTGTCGCATCTATTATGTGGTTGTCCATATACCACAATCTTTTACATTTTTCTTTCTCAATTTATCACACTAGCAACATTTGAAGCCTAGTGCAGTCTTCTTGGAGAAGGTCTTGAATGCTATCAACAAATGTTACTTGTTGATGTTTTAGGCTTTTTTGTAACCATTGATAAGAAAAATTAAGTGACAGCGATTATATCGGTTTTTTATATAATTTTTTACATTAATTAAAATATTTTTTACAAATAAGTTAAAATCATTACTTTATTTTATATTTTCAAAATAAAACGTATTATGATTGAAAATTATTATTACATTCAAGGTATCTTATCAAGGTGATATCCAAACGATGCATAAGTATTATAGTTACCACTTACCATTATTCAAACTATAATGTGAAAACTCAAGCGATGAAATTTGTAACTTAAATAAGATCTTGTAACTTGAGTAAGAGAGATTGCAACATATTTATTTCTTCTAGAAGATATCATCAACATATTGTGTTGAATGCTTAAACAACATTCATGATGGTTGTACATGAGTTGTACACTTTTTAAAAATATGCAAACACGTTAAGACGCTCAAGCAACATGTTGGTCACTAAAGCATGAGGTGTGGATATGTGGACGATCATTGAAATTGTGAACAAAATGCATATATGTAACACACTTAAATGGGGATTTAGTTACTCACGTAGTAAAGTAGTGGTTGAAGCTTTGGAACTTGTTGTAAAAAATTCAAAATGTAGATGTCATTCAAGTAGTGGTATCTTGTTCAAGCAGTGTGAGACCGCTTAAGCATGGATAGTTTTCAGTTATGAGAAATTAGCTTGCCCAAGCGACATGTTGTTTTGATCATGATGATGTATAGATTTATGTGATGGTAATATATGATTGTTGTATGATACGATGATATGCATATAATAAACATGATAAATGTGAGATCATTATTGTGTGGATGACAACAGACACACACGTACACGCACACACACACACATATATATATATAATGAGATTTGTATCCTATGTAGGTGACCTTTGTGGGTGTGAGATCCTTTATTGATGTGAGTCCTTTATGTTAGATATGTAGGCGGAGTTCAAAAGGGGAGTGAATTGAACTTTTAAAAGATTTTTTACAATTTGGACTATAATGAAAATCTTGTGAAAAATTAATCGGTTAGATAACAAATTGAAAATACTTTTAACTAGTGAAAATAAGAAATGTTAATCAATTAGTTTTTATCAAATTACTCAATTATTCGGTTAAGTTTTTTAACACATAATAAACACTTAAAATCATATTATAGAAATGTAAAATCATATTATAGAAATGTAAAGAGAGATAAGGAGAAACACACTGAACTCTTTCTCAAGAGCTACATTCATTCTCTCAGTCACACCACCTGAGATGTCATTATAACACAAAAACTTTGCAATCAAGAGTCACACAACAATCTCTTAAACCCTACAAGAATGACTTATACCATAAGCAAAACCTAGTTGTTATAAGAAATAAAAAAATTCTTGTTCAATTTTTATACAAGAATCTCATAAACAAGTGAATTAAAGAAGAACTACACTTAAATTACATCATATACATACATGTTATGTAAATTAGGCAAAATTGCTACAATCAATGAAAGTAATCAGATAAAACTCCAAGAATCAAAAGTATTTACTCAATGTAAATTGTGCTTTTAAAAATCAGTTTTCTCTCTTTCTGAAAAATGTAAAAACTTGGTATAAAAAGGTTTCCAAAATAATTTTTCATAATCCTCACATAAAAACACTTTTACAAATTGTTTGTTATTTTTAATGGATTAAAAAACTTGATTCAACTGATTGATTTCACTTGAAGTGAAAGCAGTGAACTAATTTGAATATTTAATCTATTATAACATATCAGATAACAAGATCCTTACAATAAAGAGATTTCAACCTATTAAACAACAAGTTTTAACATATTAAAACATTTCTACAATTTTTTTAAGGTTTTAAGTAATTTTAATATATTAAAATATAATTTTAGTCCATGGAAATTTCTTTAACACTAAATTCTAGCCAATTAAAAACATTTCAAAACACGATTCTTGGATTTTCATAAATTATTTACCTTGATAAACATAAATAATCATACACAAAAGTACAAAAATACATATAAGGACATATTCTCCAAAAGATTGATCTTCATTCTTTAAGTGAGTTAGATTAATCAAATACAAACTTAAGCTCCAACTATGGGTGATTGATGTACCCGAGGTAGTATCAACCTATGTAGCAAGATATTAACTATGTTAGTTCATTAAGTAAACGATATATCCTGACTTCACGTGGTTTACATTTAACTTGATGGTAACTGTACATCTAACAGTGGTAGGTGTACATATCTCACTCAGTAATATATGTTTGTACCTCTATAACCCTTAAAAATCAGGATCAATTACTAATAATATTTTGAAAATTAAGTTTTAATTTTTTATGGAACATAGTATTTCTTCCAAAAATTATAATGGAAGAGAACATCTTATTGACAATGTTTTAGTTTTTATTGTTTGTTTAATAACATTGAAGATGTTGTTGAGAAAAAAAATTTATGTTGATGAGAATGTAGTAACTTGTATAATGTATATGCCATTTGATATATTGGGATATGGTTGTAGTAATTGAGTCTTTAAAACATGAAAAAAGTTTATTTCCCAAGGCATGAGTGATCACTGTCCATAAGGACTTATCCGCGGTGTATTGTGCAAGTCCTCCAGAATACAATAGGAACTTCTTGGAAATTTTCGAGGATCAGAACTAGCAAGTTACTCTTAAAATAGTAAGAACCCAACAAACCCAGAAAATATTATAATTAAAAGAAAAGAATAAAGTGAAGAGGAATAGATAAAGAGAGGAAGAGAAGAAAAGACGAACAACATGAGTGAGATGAGGAAGATGAAGAGGCAGTGAAGATGTGAGTGAGATGAGAGAATGGAACCCCTCTTTATATAGTGGCAAAAATGTAATGGCCCCAAAACTGCCACAACCCCAATGTCGTCCCTAGCGGCACTCCCTCACTTTTCAGCTGCCCAACTTCCCGAAAAGAACGATTGAGTCTTCGAAGGTCCGAGTCTTGCACACGAAACTCCTTCCCTTGAAAAGATTGTGAGTGTAGAAAAGGATCCCACACATGAGAAGAGCTTCAAGAGAAACGAAACGCTTGCACGAGGGTTTCCGCAAATGGCGCATCAATGAAACTAAACCCTGAGAATCAGGTTTGTGAATCAAAACCGCATTAGGGTTCGTGAATCAAAACTGCATTATCTGTCTTTTGCGATATTATAGATTCAGTTTTACAAGAATCCCCCATATATTGCAAAATGCAAGCTAGAATGAAAGAAAGAAGAAAAAAAATTACGGGTTCATCTAAGATGTAATGCATCAAAGCTGGTATAGCAAACTATATGAACCAATCTTAGATTGATGAACTTAATACATAGTGTAATTGGTATAGCAAACTATATGAACCAAGACACTTAGTATGTGTTAAAGGTTTAACAATCACAATACACTCCTACATTACTTGTTATTATTACTGTGTTGCGCTTATTAGGTCATGCACGTGCCCTATATTCATGAGTGTTATAGAGATCTCACCAAGATCTCATGCAAACGACCCCACTTGACATCATATAGGTGATTTCATCAAGTATATGTTACAAATCATACACCAACCATAACATATATGAAAATTATTAAAACTTTGTTAATTATTAAATCTCTTTTACCTCATAATTTTAACCACAAAGTTTATCCTTTCGATAATGCAATGTCTAGAACTTTCATACACACCAGAGGAATGGACAAAATTGATCTTAAATCAATTTTAGTGTTAGTAGAACTAACAAGTGACTTGCTTCTACCCATGTACTAGACCATAACTCGTAGCGCTCAGAGCTCGTCGGTCAGACCTCAGTCTTTTTTCAAGTAGGTCAGCTCGGCAAATGAGACCCACTTGTGAGTCATGTGGCTGGGCTCCAGGGGTGTGCTTAGCGTGACCAGATCTATGTTAAGAGTGGTGGGCTAGAATGATGGGCCACGAGTTGAGAATCAGGTATTTGTATAAAACCCGCATTCATGCATTTGGTATAATAATTCGTGTATAAGGCCTGATAAGTCAGGAAAGCGTATGCTAACGGACCTAGGGTATACCTAGTACATATGGGTCTAGCATGAGTAAAACAGTCTTTGTTGAGCCAAGCCCAAAGTGCACTAGGGTTTGATAAGAGCAGTTAGCATGTTACATGAGGGGACATGCATGATACGTAGCGGAACATGCATGATACAATGATACGAGAGGCCATGTAAAAGTACTTCAAACAGATTAGACCCCGGGAGTGGTGGCCTTTGTTGGTGCCCAGGTGGTTATTCTGTTAGGGTTTGTTGCACTCCAAGGAGATAGAATTCTACACAGTTGTGTTGTTAAAATTACGCACACTATAACAGAATTATGATTATTGAAGATACTCTCACTAGAGATAAGATTCTCATGAGGGAAGGCGGTTACTAGTGGTAACCTAGCGATACTCTATAAAAGGGGGCTTAAAATCCCAGGTGAAGGTACGCAATTCTGAATACACTTTTTGAATACTGAAACTAGTTGTTTCTTATTCTTTGATAAGCCCGTACTTACTTGAGCGTCAGAGTGCAATTGGCCGTAAGGGCGCCCTTTTTGTCTCTACAAGTATAGCATTCAACACCAAGAGAAGTGCAGATCCCAGAGGAGACAGGCAAAGCCCGAACCAGTCATCGGAGTCAACCGACGATCAAGTCAACCGGCAAGAACAACCCATATGAACCTTATTCATGGGATCTCCAATCACAATGGTTGGGCTTCCATTACTTGTTTGTTTGCAAGTGGCTTAAGTCTTATTCCCCTCAATGTTTCTAGAATTAGTTTTCTCCCTAGGGGTTTTGACAGAGGATCCGCCAAGTTTCATTCTGACTTAACATAGTCAATAGAAATCGTTCCACTCTTTATCAATTGCTTCACCAAATTATGTGTCAATTGTATATGTCTATTCTTTCCATTGTAAGTTTTATTTTTAGCTATAGTTATTGTCGATTAGCAATCACAACGCATTGATACAAATGGGGTTGGTTTCATTCCTAACGGAATGTTTTCTAAGAAATTTTTCAACCACTCAGCTTCACTACCAACCATCTTGAGAACAACAAACTTAGATTCCATTGTTGATCTTGCAATAATAGTTTGCCTTACTGATCTTTGCACCACCTCTAAGTGTAAATACATAAACACTAGTGGATTTTGTCTCAGCTGAATCAGAGATCCATTTAGCATCACTATACCCTTCTATCACAGCAAGAAATCTACTATATTCACAGCAAGTATTTGATGAGTCTCGCAAGCGCATCCCATTGATCCTGACTAGGACATTGAGTGTATCTACTCAGTCTACCTACTGCTTAAGCAATATCTAGTCTAGAAAAGCTTATTAAATGCAATAAGCTCCCAATTATCTGGGCATACTAAGTTTGAGAAATAGATTCACCTTTGTTCTTCTTTAATTTAAAGTTAGCATCATAAGGGGTGCTCACTAACTTAAAGTCATAATAACCAAACTTCTTAAAAGTTTCTTAGTGTATGTTTCTTGGGATAGTAATATATTATCTCCCTTCCTTATAATTTTAACTCCTAGAATCACAATTGCTTCACCCATGTCTTTCATCTCAAACTTAGATCCAAGAAATAGTTTTGTTTTAAAAACAATATCATTGCATGTACCAAGAATTAACATGTCATCCACATACAAACATATAATGACACATTCACCATTTTCAGATCTAGAATACACACATTTATCAACATCATTGGTAGAAAAACCTTCACAAAGTAAAACATTATCAAGTTTCTCATGCCATTGTTTTGGTGCACTTTTCAAACCATACAAAGTTTTTAAAAGTTTGCATACTTTTTCCTTTTGACCTGGAACTACCCATCCTTCAGGTTGAGTCATATAAATTCCCTCTTCTAGTTCGCCATTCAAAAAAGATATTTTAACATCCATTTGGTGAATTACTAACTTATGGATAGATGCTAGAGCTAGCAACACATGAACAGAGGAAATCCTAGTAACAGGGGCAAAAGTATCAAAGTAATCTATGTTATGTTTTTTAGTAAAACCTTTAGCCACAAATCTTGCCTTATATTTCTATATGGATCCATCCAAGATGACACTTCTTCTTAAAGATCCACTTACAACCAATGGGTTTTGCTCCTTTAGGCAGATCTACTAAGGTCCACGTGTTATTTTTTCTTGATTGAATCAAGTTCAATCTTAATGGCTTTATCCCAATGTTTAGTATCAGGATCATTTTCAGCTAGATAAGTGTAAAAATCATCTCCAAATGAGATTTCCTTTCTCTATCTTTTACTTCTCCTAACATCCTCACTCATGGCATCACTAGCACTATCTATAGGTTGTTCAAATGTACCACTACTCTTTAGAGGAAAGATATGTTCAAAGGACTCAACATTTTTCGTCTCTACTATAGTGTTATGTTCAATTATATCACTATTAAGAACAAGAAACTTATAGGCAACATTGTGTTCCGCATATCCTAAGAACATGCAATCAGATGTTTTAGAGCCTATTTTCCTTTTCTTAGGACCAGGTAACATCACTTTAGCTAAACATCCCCATACTCTTAGGTATTTCAGATTAGGTTGATATCCTATTTTGGAAGAAAAAAAACATGCAGTAAGCAGAGATTCACCCCACAAATTATCAAGAGCATTATAACTAATAAGCATGACATTCATCATTTTTTTAAAAGTCCTATTTTTCCTTTTAGCTACTCCATTAGATTCAGGTGAATACGGTGGGGTTACTTCATGAATAATACCTTTTTAACATAATAATCATTAAATAGAACATATTCACCACCTCTTTGTGATCTAATTCTTTTAATTTTCTACTTCCGCTTTATAAGTTAAGAACATGTCAAAAACTTTATCCTTATGTTTAATTAAATACACTTTGGTGTATCTAGAAAAATCATATATAAATGTTACAAAATAATTTTTACCACCTCTAGACATTGTGTATTTTAAATTTGCAAGATCGATATGAATTAAACCAAGAAGTTCAGTTTGGCGTTCTACAAAATGGCATGTTTTCTTCCTTATTTTAGATTTTACACATACCACATTTACTATTTTGTTTGTCACACATGTTGATTAATCCTAGTCGTTTCAATTTCATAACATACGAATAATTCACATGTCCTAATCTAGCATGCCATATATCATACGTTTCAACAATATAAGCAGAAGACTCAAATTCATTAATAATTTCATAGATGTTCAATACAAAAAGGCATTGATCACAATATCCCTTCCTCACAAAAACATTGTTTTTTGTCATAACAATCTGGTCAGATTCAAATGACACTTTAACCTCAACTTTGCTTAGCAATGCTACAAAGATCATATTAACTCTAATCGATGGCACATGTAGCACATCACTCAAAGCCATAGTTTTACCAAATGTGAGCTTTAGTAAAACCTTTCCTTTTTCTAAGACAAAAGTTGTCCTGGAATCACTGAGATAAACTTGTTTTCCTCTATCCCCCACACTTTTATAAGAGTTAAACACATTTTTGTTTGCACAGATGTGTCTGGTAGCCCTAGAGTCTACCACCCATTTGCTCACATTGGTCACAAGATTTACTTGTGAAACGACTGCTACAATGGTATCTTTCCCTTCGGCTAGATTTGCCTTAAGAGGATAATTGTTTTTGGCCCTATGCATTGAGGTGCATGATGACCTGACTTTCCACAAACAAATCAATTTCCTTTTTTCTTGAAAGTGGGGTTAGTTCCATTGGGACGAGAGAATTTATTATTATATTTCTTTTTGTGATCAAATTTTTTCTCGTACCTTTTTGGAGTTGATTTAGGGTTTAGGGTTTGGCAGACAAAGTTTTGGCCTTTGCAGCAACACACTCCTTTCGTTTTCTGTCTTCAATGATGATGTGGGTGATCAGATCTGATAGTGACATTTGTTTGTGCTTATGCTTTAGTTGTTGTTAGTAATCAGTCCTAGATTACGGAACATTTTCGATCAATAGTTCATACACGAATTCATTAAGCAAGGTTATACTTTCATCTTTGATATCTTCAAGCAACTTGTAGTATTCGTTTATCTGGATTTTTATGTCTTTGTCTTCGATCATCTCCCAACGATTGTAGTTTCCGATCACAAACCTTTTTCTGACGACGTCTTCGGCAATGTATTTGTGGATAAGGGAATTCCAAATGTCTTTTTCTTCCCTGTAAGAGCAATAGACATCGAACAGATCGTTAGATAACACATTGAGTAAGGTGTGACGACATACCTTGTTTGCATGGGTCCAAACATCAATTTGTTTCGCAGTCATGTTTGAGTCAAGTTTAGAAGTCGTAAGTGCAAAAGCGACTCCGTCCATGTCCAACAAGGTGGACATGCGTTTTTGCCTGCATCGAAAATTCTGACCGGTGAAGACTTTAATTTTTTAGACGTTTGGAAATGGTTTCGCAAAAATGGTTTGCATTGTGGAAATAACGTTTGTCGTTTCCAGAGCAAAGTTGTTGTTGTCCGCATTGTCAGTCACAAGTCCTTACGGTTGTAGTAATTGAGGCTTTAAAACACGAACAAAGTTGAGTGATCACTGTCCGTAAAGACTTATCTGTGGTGTATTGCGCAAGTCCCCAAAGATACAATAGGAACTTCTTGGAATTTTTCGAAGATCAGAACTAGCAAGCTACTCTTAAAATAGTAAGAACCCAACAAACTCAGAAAATATTATAATTAAAAGAAAAGAATAAAGTGAAAAGGAAAAGGAAAAGATAAAGAGAGGAAGAGAAGAAGATGAACAACGTGAGTGAGATGAGGAAGATGAAGAGGTAGTGAAGATGTGAGTGAGATGAGAGAATGAAACCCCTCTTTATATAGTGGAAAAAATTTAACGACCCCAAAACTGGCATAACCCCAATGTCGTCCCAAGCGGCACTCCATCACGTTCCAGTTGCCAAACTTTTCGAAAAGAACGGTTGAATCTTCCAAAGTCCAAGTCTTGCGCACAAAGCACATACCCTTGTAAAGATCGTGAATGTAGAAGAGGATCTCACACACAAAATAAACTTCAAGAGAAACATAATGCCTACACGAGATTTTCCACAAGCACAGTACCAAAACTGAACCATGAGAATCAGACTCGTGAAATTAAACCACATTAGGTTCATGAATAAAAACCGAATTCTCAATCTTTTGTGTTATTATAAATTCAGTTTTTACAACATTAATATAATATAGGTACGTTATATATGATGTAAATAGTATTTTAAATCAAGTTATTCCACCCTAAATCTTAAACGTAAATTTAAAACAAATGATATTGTAAATAATAACATGAATGTCAAATAAAAATTCAATATCATGTATACGTAAATTTAAATATTTTTTCAAAAGATATAGTTTATAGGTTTATATCAACTTTATATATATATATATATATATATATATATAATACATTAATTATTGTAAGAAATTAATACAATACCCATATATAAAAATTTATACAATATATAGTTTTTCATCTCATTGTTTATTAATCAGGATTTATTTTGATACAAAATTAAACATGTTTTTTTTTTAAAATAAAGAGATAAGAAGTTACTTTTTTTTTAAAAAAAAATAACCTTTTTAAACCACTTCCCATTAGTATTTACCGTTTTCATATATTCCCATCAATCATGAGATGAACAGTCCTTTTGTGTTTGAAAGTGAAAAGAGAAATGATAATTTCACACCTTTAATACATCTACATTCACTTAATAATTAAAATATAATATTATTTTATTTATATTAAAAATATAATATTTTATTATTAAAGAAAGTTTTAAAGCGAAAGTAAGATAAAAAAAACTATGTAAAATAAACTTTTTTTCCAAGCGAAAAATGTTTAGGACAAATATTCTCCCGTTTATTAATCGTTTATGATATATCAACGTTTGTAAAATCAGGAACCCGACCACACATGCCAATCACGAACTCACACGTGTGACTAAAATCTGCATTAAGGATGAAGGCCTCAGCCACATAAGCCACGTAGTTACGTGGATAATTTCAGTCCACTGACACGTAGCATGTACAACTACCAAACTACCCTTCCACTTGAATCACAAAATTCCAATGAACAATGACTCCAATCGAGGGTAATAACGGTAATTCCCCTCACTCTTCTTCTTCAACAATTGGTCTCTACGTAGAAAACACGAAACAGTTTAGTCCGTTAACCAGAAATGAACGCCCTCCCTTCCTCTTCCTCTTCCACTTTCGCTTTCGTAACTCAGTCCAAGAACATCTTCAAGCTCACACATAAAGTACCCATTTTGCCCCTACACTCACATGCTCCGTGTTGCTCTCTCAGTGACTCGTCCTCCTCGTATACCACGGTGCTGGACAAAAGTGCCCTTTCATCGGAACAGAATTCAAGCAATGCAGTTTCACCCGAAGACTCGGGCTCCGAGGAAGTCCTTGTGGTTCGCCGGCCGGTGACAGATTTTTCCAGCCAAGAGGAGGAAGAGGAGGAGAATGAGGCGGAAAACGGTGGTGACGCGAAGGCTTCGGCGATCGACGCGGGGCTGGCGAGATTCGCGAAGAAGATGCCCATGTTTGAACCTGCGAGGATGGAATCGAAAGAGAGACCCCTCACAGTGAATTTGGACTTGGCGTTATACAGGGCAAAACTTATAGCTAGAAGAAGCTTTCAATATGAAGAAGCAGAGGCCTTGCTGCAAAAGGTGTGGTGTCACGTTTTTCCCTTTTTAAAGTTACTAATTTGTTTCTGTGGAAATGTTGCCAATTTCTTTGTGATGGTTTTGAATGGGAATGGAAGTGTATAAGCTTTTGGCCAGAAGATGGTCGACCTTACGTGGTACTTGGAAAGATTTTGAGCAAGCAATCGAAAACAGGTGCAGCCAGAGAGATATACGAGAAGGGTTGCCAGGCTACGCAGGGTGAAAATGCCTACATTTGGCAGGTTAGTGTTCAAGTGTGTTTTGCATGTGGTGATCACCAAACTTTAATTCAATATCAAGGTAAGAATTTAGAGACTACTAGAGAGTGTGTTAAAAATTTAGAATTCCGGACATAGTTTTATAGTGCTTGCAATTCTCCTATGATAATTCATAGCATCTAAATTTAACCGGATTTGGATCAAGGTATTTTTCTGGTTTAGTAGTAAAACCTATTTATCCACACCATCATTATGAACACGAAGGTATGAAGATGAGACACGAGGAGGAATCATGGTTGGATCCCATTTCTCCCTCTTTAGGAATGCGGTTTAGTGAGAGTGTCAGGTGCAAGTTACATTAAATTTGTTCAGATCCTGATAAGAGATAAGAACATGTCATATAGTATATAAATGTTATATGCTGGTTTTATAAGATTGAAGACTTAAAATACTCTTCATAGTATATAAATGTCATATGCTGGTTTTATAAGATTGAAGACTTAAAATACTCTTCTTAATACGGTATTGGAACTTTGAATTAGGCTCTAAATGGGTAAACTTCTTTATAAGCATTTCTAAGAGAATAAAATGAAAAGGGAAAGTGAAGTAGACTTCGTCCAGAGCTGTCTTAAATTTTTTAGAGGTCCTGTTCTAATACTGGAAATTGAGCCCTTCCACTTCTTTATATTTAAAAATAAAGGCTTAATTTAATATTTCAAAATATTATAATATGATTGCATTTTTACAAAATAAAGTACAAAAACTTTCAAACTACTTTATTTACATTGATAATAACATCCAAATAGAATATCAAATTAAAACAACCTTAAACGTAAAACGAGTTATCCTTCTAGCACTTTTTGAAGCAAATTCATTAGCCAGGTTTTCATAGTGTACTTTCTCCAAAAGATTATGTTGTGGGTTTCTCAAATCTGGAGACCCTGGATAAATGAACGTCCTCTTCAAAGAGTCTGCTTGCATAAATTGTTCTACAGGCCTGACTTCTTTGTTAGCTAAAGTTCTTTTATGGATTAGTTTAAATTCATCTTTTAGAGAAACTAATATAAGAGAATTATTTCATTTTTTCTTTCTTAGAAGTTCTCCCAAATAGGCCCATGCACATTAGACACGAGTCAATTGTTAAAGATCAGAGTGATGCATGTTACCTCTGACCTTATCTATATTTAATATTCGATCAAGTTTTTTACTTAGTTGATAATAAATTACCAACATTAAATCTCATCATGTTTAAAAATGCCCCTTCATCTTATTTAAAATCACAGATGGGCATAGATGTGACTATATTTTACCTGGCCTGGCATGCATATTTCCTTTGAGGCATGTACTGAACCTGACAGATTATTTTCAGCTGCTAAAAATAATATTAGGAATGGGAGTGATTGTTCCCAACAATACTCTGATACGTTGTATTTTAACCTCTGAAGTTAATAAGTGGAAGTTCTCTTTGGACAGTGCTGGGCTGTTCTTGAAATGCAAATGGGAAATATCAGGAGAGCAAGAGAGTTGTTTGATGCTGCCACGGTTGCTGATAAGAAGCATGTTGCTGCTTGGCATGGATGGGCAGTTCTAGAGTTAAAGCAGGGAAATATAAAGAAGGCAAGGAGTCTACTCGGTAAAGGTCTTCAATATGGTGGACAGAATGAGTACATATACCAAACACTTGCACTGCTTGAAGCTAGAGCAAAAAGATATCAGCAGGCTCGCTATTTATTCAATCAGGCCATAAAGTGTAATCCTAATAGCTGTGCTAGTTGGCTTGTAAGTCATGCTTATCTCAGGGATATCGTTTCTCAAGTAAACTTCTATGTACTGCTTGTTAGTTATCTCATCAAATCATATTTATTCTTTCTAAAATAGAGTTGGGCACAAATGGAGGTGGAACAGGAAAACTACCGTGCTGCTAGGAAATTGTTTGAGGTTCTATTTAACATTACAAGTTCCTCTTCTTTTCTGTTTTTTTTTTTCCTTCTGATTCATCTCATTGGTTGAACTAGACAGACTATATACACATTAGGTGTTGGGATATTTTTCTGTCATTGCGTGACTTATGTGTGTGTTATTCTATTTTGTTTTATAGAAAGCAGTACATGCTAGTCCTAAAAATAGGTTTGCTTGGCATGTATGGGGCGTTTTTGAAGCAAACCTTGGCAACATTGACAAGGGAAGAAAACTTTTAATGATAGGCCACACTCTAAATCCGAGGGATGCTGTTCTACTTCAATCTCTTGCTTTATTAGAATACCAACACTCAACTGCAAACCTTGCACGGGTTTTGTTCAGGAGAGCGTCAGAATTGAATCCAAGGCACCAACCTGTTTGGTTTGTAAGAAATTTCTTCTCTTGGATAATTTATCTTAAATATCATTACCCAGTTTTTCATTCCTTTCTTTTTATAATCTTCTGTGAACTAATTTTGACATGATGAAGAATCTCTGCTGACTAGCAGAAAGTCAGATATTTTAGAAAGTCAGAATATGCCACTTCTATTTGATTTGAATTAGTGTCATATATTTATCATGGCATTCTTCTTACTATCCTCATCATCTTGTCGAAAATCCCACATCGACTAAAGATAAAAACATTTCATAATACATAAGTGGATGCAAACTTCACATTATAAGCTGTTTTTATAAGGTTGAGTTAGATTTAAAGTTCATGAATCATGATTTTTATTTTATTGCATAATGTAGGCTTGGGGTTGGATGGAATGGAAGGAAGGAAACATGAATAAAGCCAGAGAATTCTACCAAAAAACACTATCAATTGATCAGAACAGTGAAACTGCTGCCAGATGTCTTCAGGTGACACGCATGCATATAATAAATCTTGTTACAACTTGAGTCTTTACATAGCTTAGTAATCATCACTTGGTGTGACTATTTTCTCCAAGCAGGCTTGGGGTGTTCTGGAACAGAGGGTTGGCAATCTTTCAGCTGCACGTAGGTTATTTAAATCCTCGCTGAATATAAATTCTCAGAGTTACGTCACATGGATGACTTGGGCATCAATGGAGGAAGAACAAGGAAACTCTGTGCGTGCTGAAGAGATTCGTAATCTCTATTTCCAACAGGTAACTGTCATATATTGGAAGAAATATTTCATGATCCAAGGACCATTATAATCTCAGACCAATTTCTACTTGACACATAATTTAATTCTTGTAAATTTTATTTGTTGCATGGTACAGCGAACAGAAGTTGTAGATGATGCTACATGGGTTATGGGATTCTTAGATATTTTAGACCCGGCCATTGACAGTTTAAAGACGCTCCTCAAACTCAGCCCAAATTCCTACAACATGCCGTTTAATTCTTTGAGAAATACTGCGGGAACAAATAAAAACAGAGGCGATTTTTCCAGTGACGACGACAATGATGATGAGGATGATGCAGATGGTGAAAGTGACTTCGATTTAGATGCTTTCATTATGAAAAGACTATCCTTAGATTCCTCCAATCTGGAAGTTCAGTTGGAAGCACCCAAAATTTCTTCTGACAAGAGAATTCCATCTGGTAGAAGGATATGGCGACCAAATAACAGAATTGCTAAACTCCAAGTCCAAAGAAATGTTGTTTAGGTCTTGTCTTGTAAAAATTTATTTTATTTTAATAGAATCACCATGGCATGAGAGGTGTTTTGCCTTGTGTTCAACATGGCATTAGAACACAAACATTTTTTAATACAATACAAAATATACTAATTTCTCAATTATTTTTTTTAATCAATTCTAGTCTAGATATCTCCTAAATTTCATAAACCTCCAACTTTCTCTATCTTTAATGGAGGATCTTATAGCAAAGATTAAATCACTGTTAAAGTTCTGTAAAACAAACAGTACTATAGCCTTTAAACTTTTGTTTTGGTACTCTATCTCTTTATTATTGTTGTTTCAACTTTTTTCAGTTCATAATTTATTGTGATAAACACCATCAAAATTGACCCAAAAAAAACTTTACAGTTAATTGAAAGAAATCTGCCAGTTAATAAAATAAATTAAGCTAAAAAAACAGATACACAATTAAAGTGAATACTAATTAATTCAAAGGCTCAAATTGAAAGAGAAAATAATGTTGAAAGATAAAGAAATACTCATTTTGTATATAACAAATACATTTTGACAATTTACCAAAACAAAAA